>NC_058407.1:9553217-9630669 GCF_002201575.2 Neomonachus schauinslandi
TTAAAAAAAAAAAAAAAAAAAAAAAAAAAAAAGAGTGACATAATAGACGTCTCTGTCCCCCCAGAGCTTCCACCCACGGGGGTGGCAGCCTCTTCACTGCTCTCCTGCACCTCTCGGCCTTTACCATGACCTTCCTTCTGCCTGGAAGTCCTCCTCCCCGCTTCTCCGCCTGGCTGGCCCCATCGCTCTCATCTCCACTGTAGTGTCACCTCCCTGTCCCTGACCTGAGTGTCTCCTCACTCTGGCTGCGTGCTCATCTCTGTTCTTACTGGTTTACAGTCCGTGAGCCCTCGGCAAAGAGCAGGCCCCCAGCACACGCTCCCGTGTGTATTAAAGGGAAGACGACAGGGTGTGTGCGTCCTGTGGCTGTTGGGACCAAGGGGAGGACAGAGAAGCCTCTCACGGCCGGCCAGCTTCAGTGGAGAGAGCCGTTAATGACAAGCGACCATGGATGTGGCAAGGTCACAGATGGTGGAGAGGACGGGGAGAACGCCTGAGCGGGGTGCAGGTGAGAAACTGAGGGAGAACCCCTGGAGACCGTGACCAGACAGGTCTTCTGAAGGCCCGGAGCAAGCGGCCACAGGGAGGCCGGCGGGGGACACAGAACGGGAGAGAGCCCGGGGGAGGGGGAGGCCGGGGCTGGGTGCCGGTGGGTGAGAGCGCGGGGGAGCCCAGCTGCAGGGGGGCAGGGAGGAGCAGGTGAGGGCACAGCCCAAGGGCCAGTGGCTCAGAGGTCCCAGGCCCAGGGATGCTGAGACCAAGAGGTGAGAGAGAGCTGGAGAGACAGGGGAGGGGGAGTGCAGACAGCTGCTGCGAAGGTGGGCCAGGCCTCACCCGGGGCCCCGGCCCGAGGACGGGACCGTGGGAGGAGGCCGAGGCCAGGGTAGGAGCAGGGTCATGGAGGTGCGCGCTACGGTCACCAGCAATGAAGGCAGGAGTAGTGCTAGGGAGAGCAAGTGTCAGGACGTAGGCACCTTCAAGGAAAAGGGGAGTGACCTGCGGCTGGCCCAAGAGGCAGGGATTCAGTGCTGGCACAGAAGTCAGAGCTGGGGGAGAATGGTCTGGAGGCAGCCTGGGGAGCCAGAAGGACCCTGCCCCATCTCCAGGCTCGGCAGAGGGAGGGTATGACAGAAAGAAGAGCCCCTTAAGAAGGCTGCCAGGGGAGTGGGGTCGTCGGGGGAGGCCGGGTTACAGTACAGCTTATAATTAGGGATGTTCAGTGTGGGGCTGAAGACTCGGGGACCCAGGCCATGTCCGCTCGCCCCCTGGACCGTGAGCTGAGAGCTCCGCTTGTTGGGGTTCCTGGAAGACTGTGTTCTAAACAGTCTGGGCCTGGCAGCCTAGGGCTGCCCCAGCCAAACAGCCACCCCCTCCCCACGGCCCCCTTCACCCGCCCCTTCCCCCGCAAGGGGAGCTGAGCATAATTCCATCCCTGGAAGGGAAGTGTCCTCCAGAAACACAGCAATGTGAGCCGCCGTGCCAGGATCCAACCGACTCTCTGCTCACATCCATGGACCTGGGACCCAGGCCCCTGCTGCAAGCCCCCCAAAAGCACTGTGAGGGTGTAGTTCTTGATATCACTTCTTCAAAGACTGACTGGTCCAAAAGTCCCCAACCTGGAGTCCACTAGGAGCAAGAGTGGGGGTTCTTTGAGGATAGAAAGGTTGGGAACCACAAGCCCAATCCAATTATCCTTTCCCCCTTTGACAGGTGGGGGAACTGAGGCCCAGAGCACACGGCATCCTGCTCAAGTCATACCACCAGCCAGGGTCGGAGGGGTTGCAGAACATGGCTTCAGGCCCCAGGCCCCTCCCCGTGGCCTGCCCTGCCTGTCCTCCCACTGGACAGCTGGTTCCCCGGCTTTGGTGCCCAGCGCAGCTCCCTTGCCAGCTCTGCCATCTGCCCTCCTTTCCGCCTGGTTTTCCTCCTCTCTGCCCCTCCTCCCCCAGCCTTTGTTCTTTCTCCCCAAGCTCGGGCTTGCCTCACAGCTTCCCAGCTTCCCAGGCGCAGGCGCAGGTCCCTGCAGGAGCAGGTCGTGGGGCTCGCCCCATGTGGCTGGGGACTCCCTGAAGCAGAAGCTGTCAGCTGTGATCCCAGCCACTCCAGTTAACCTCTCTGGGCCTCAGCTTCTCACCTAAAGTGGGGCAACAGAACCCACTCGACCAGGATGCCGCAGGCCTGGGAGGAGCGGATGTATGGCAGGCCCTTTACACATCCGTCTTCACAAAGCTGCGAATCTGCCCCAAACCTAAGCATTCCAGTCGCAGGTCACAGATGAGGCTTGGAGAGGCCAGGATTTTCCAAGATCCTGCTCAGGCGATCCTGCTCCCCACGTCAAACACCAGGCTCCCCCAGGCTCCCAAGTTCCCACACTGCCCCTGTGCACGAGGAAATACCCAAGATACAAGGCAGGATCCTACCAGCTAACATCTGAAGATCTCAGCCCTCAGCCAACGTCTCCTGAAGACCTCACCTATCAGCCAACATCTCCTGAAGACCTCACCTACCAGCCAACATCTCCTGAAGACCTCACCTACCAGCCAACATCTCCTGAAGACCTCACCTACCAGCCAACATCTCCTGAAGACCTCAGCCCTCGACCATCGTCTCCTGAAGACCTCACCTACCAGCCAACATCTCCTGAAGACCTCAGCCCTCGACCATCGTCTCCTAAAGACCTCACCTACCAGCCAACATCTGAAGACCTCAGCCCTCAGCCAATGTCTCTTGAAGACCTCACCTACCAGCCAACATCTGAAGACCTCAACCCTCAGCCAACGTCTCCTGAAGACCTCACCCACCAGCCAACATCTCCTGAAGACCTCACCTACCAGCCAACATCTCCTGAAGATCTCCTTGCCACTGACTCCATCCTAGACCTAAGTGAGATAGACCAGCCAAAGGTCAGTCACAAGCAGATGAAAAGACAAGGAAGATTCCAAGGCTGTTAGTGATAAACGCCAAAGGAGCATGTGATCTACCTCCATGGACGTAGCTCCCTGAGTTAGTGACAGAGCTGTGCCAGGTGCTGGGAGAGGACAGGCTGTATGAGGCCACCCATTTCCTGTCAGGACACCTGCCCCCAGGACCCTCTCAAGCCACACCTCCACATGGCAGCCACAGGGAGCTCTTCTCTGTTTGAAACCCCTCTCTGTGGCTGCCCTTGGCCCTCAGATGAAGTCCAGTGTGTGCATCTGCCACCTGAAGTCTTTTGTGAGCCGCCCCTCCCTCCACCTGCCACTCTTGAGCACACCCACAGTGTGACGTCACTCTCACTCACACACCCGGAACCCCCAAGAGCTCACCATCGTTTCTGAAGCCCACTCGGACCTCATGCCTCCAGATATTTGCACATGCTGTTCCCTTCACCTGGAATGTTCCCTCCTCACATCTTTATCAGAACCAACTCAGAAGTCACTTCCCCTTGGAAGTCCTCCATACCCCCCTGGCAGAGGCAGCTACCCCCTACTGGATTTTCTTCTTGTAGTGTCTCAAGTCTCCGTGTCACTGGACTGAGAGTGTCTCTGGTGGGACACACAGGCTGGTACTGGACAGGGACTTGGCATTTGTGGAATGGATGACTGAATGCCAGAGCTGGCCAGAGGCTCCATCTCCACCCTGGACCCCTTTTCGCCACCCCACAGCTCCAGGATTTTGATGCAGGACGGCTAGGGAATGGCGATCTGGATGGGAGAGGGGACAAGGGATCTCATCTCGAAGCTGCTGTGTTTCCAAAGCAAGCTCTGCTTTTATAGTCAGTGTTCACTGGGATGACTGAGGGTGTTGATGAAATGAGACCATGGCAACCTAGACAGGGAGGCCACAGGGGGTACACTGAATGTGGACCCCGCAGACCTTCAGGTTGTGCCTTATTCTGTCTTTTGGGGGGGCGATACCCACCCTACTCACAGAATCCTGGGGTGTTCAGAAATCAACCCTGAACACGCCGAAATTTCAAACATTTTAGCATCCTGTTTTGCTCAGACTGAACATTAAAACACCAACCACCCTCTCCTCTACCAGCGCCAATATTCCTTCCCCGCAGATCAGGTGGACCGTCTAAAAGATTGCAAAGGCCACAGGGGGTTCCTTTATATGAAATCAGTTAGCTCCCTGCCGGAGCTCCGTGTCCCCCACCTGGCCCCAGCACAAAGAAAGGCGTCCGCTGACAGGCCGCAGTCTTGGAGCACCTCTGACCTAGCTCAGCCTCCTCACTGAGCTGGGGAGACCGAGGCACAAGGGTGGTCGCAGCTGCTGCATGGAGCAGCCTAGAGGCAGTCTTCTCCTGGCCGCCAGCCAGCATCGCGCTGTCTCCCTCCAACCCGGTCAGAGGCAGCAGCTCTGAGCTCGTCCTCCATTGCTGCCCCCCTCTCAGCCGTCCCCTCCTCACCCCGGGCAGGAAAGGTCCAAGTCAGCTGAGCCAGAGGGCTGCCAGCCCCCTCCCCACTTAGGGGGGCGCAGAGAGGAGCTGAGGAAGCCAAAGAGGAGATGCTGGGCAACGTGCTTCTGTCCCAGTGGCTCAGGTTCCAGGGTAGATCCAGGTATGGGGGTCCCTCTTTCAGAAACAAGATCTGTCTTTTACAAATGGCACAAAATCACCAGCCCACGAGCACATGGGGCTAGGGCCGCCCCCAGGCTACACGGGAGAAATACAGGAGTGGTCCTGGATGGAGGGACCAGGCGTCCAGGTTTGTGTGAGACTGACAGGGCTCCCAGGACACAGGACTTTCAGCGCCAAAGCTGGGAAAGTTCCAGCAAACCGGGATGAACTGGTCACCCTAGCCCTGGAGCTCAGGCTTCCTTAGCTTGAAGGTAAAGCCTGATGCCTCCCTGACCCCATGGGGCGCCAAGGCAACACCAGGGCGAAGGGCAGGTCACCAACTGCATCCTCTGCATGCTTGTCAACGTGTTAAAACATGCTGGCGTACCACACATTTTCAAAAAACACTGGAAGGAAGCACTGGGCCTCCCTGAGTGGAGGGATCACACGTGATTTTTCTTTTCCTGATTGTTTTTATTGTGGTAAAATAGATAGGACATAAAATGTACCACCGTCATCACTTTTAGGTGCACAGTGGTATTAAGTCCAGTACATTTATATTGTTGTGTGGCCATCGCAAGTGATGTTTATATTTCCCAAACATCAGCAGGCATTACTTTTGTGATCAGAAAAAAAATACGATATATTTTTTAAAGGTGACAATCGGCCTGTATCAGCGGCCTCTGCTCACACAAAGGTAGTGAGCAGAGCTAGGAGGCCGTGGGGGGATTTGGGCCTTAGATGCTGGTTGGCCCAGATGACCTTTATCCTGCCCAGTCCTGAAACCCAGGATTCTGACCTCTTCCAGCTCCCGGGGAAGCAATCAATGTGCTTTGGAGATGCCAAGATTTGGGTTCGGTCCTCTGTCTGCTGCTTACATGCTCAGTAACCTTGGGTCTCTCTGAGCCTGCTTCTTCGAGTGATGCAGACCGTAGGGGAATGAGCTGGGTGACTGTGTGCGCCCCCCACCCCCCACCTCGCACACAGTGGGTTCTCCGACAGTTCCTTTTCCTTCCTCCTGCTTGGAATGTCTCCCTGCACCCAGATATGAACAGAGGTAAGCCCTGCTCATCCTTCAAGGCCCAATTTGATATCACCTTCTCCACGAAGCCTCTCTGATTCCCATGGCAGGGGGACCCCTCTGCTGGCTCTCACGGCCTCTGCCCGGGGGGGTACCTGGCTCCCTTCCCAGTGGGACTGTGCCATCCCTGAGCACTAGAGGCTGCGTCTGAGTCATGCCGCCTTCCCTAAGGGCCCAGCAGACTGGATGAAGCTTTGCTAAATGAAGCTGTCACAGGCAGAAGTGCCCTAACCAGGCAAACTGCCCACACCTGCTCACAAAGCCAGTGGCTTCACCCTCCCAGGCCCGTGGCCCAGGGGCTGGCAAAGGGGAGCAGAGCACACAGTTGGCCCACCGGATCAGGCAGGTGCCCCCCCAGAGCTCTATCTCTGCCAACGGCCAGTCGGGGTCTCTGCGGAGCTGGAGACTGGCACAGATGAATGAATCCAGCACCACAAAGCCTTCTGGATGTGCCCAGGGTGCCAGGCCGACTGCCAGGTCCTGTGCAGCCACTGGGGCTTCCCTGCCCTCAGCGAGCTCCCCATCTGGTGGGTACTTGAGAAGAAAGGGGTTTACACATGGCTTCTTGTGGCACCAGGGAGAGGTTTTAACGTTCTCTGACAAAGGACAGTTAGCTTCCTTTCTCTCTGGGAGGCCAGAGATAAACACCCATGCTGTCCCACCCATCAGACCCTAATATTGCCCTGAAAACCCAGGAAGTGAGGGGGCTTGAGCACCCTGAGGCCACAGTTGGCCTTAGGTGTAGCCCCTTGGGGTCACTGAAGTGACCCTGCCCAGTGTCCCCAATCCTAGCCCTTCTGGTATGGGCCCACAGGAATAGGTCCCAGGCCCGCAGAGGCATGACCCTCTAGTGAGGGTGTCTGGGCAATGGCCAGCAAACCCTAGGGGGCCCTAAGCACCCCTTCCCACAGCGGGCCTTCCTCTCCTGGGGTGCTGCCCAGACCATCTGAACCCCTCCCTCTGTGCTCACTGTCTCTGTCCCATCCTCCTCCCCCACAGCCCCAGGTCTGAGCAGGGACCCCCTACTGCTGGGGGATTCTAACCCCCACCAGGCTGGAGCTCCAGAACGGGCCTCTCTGCTCTTCCCTGTGGGTAGGGGGCCTCTCCCCCCCCCCCCCCCCCCCCCCCCCCCCCGCGACAAGCATCCAGGTGTACTTGGGGGCGGGGCGGTTATGGATTCAGGAAATATCAGAGCCCAAGGTGGCTTCTCCCACCTTTCTACAAATCGGGAAACCGAGGCATGAGAAAGGAGTTGACTCTCCCCATCTCAGAATGTAACTCCTCGTTTCCCATAAACATTTCTTGGGTGGTTCCCAGTCCAAGGTCACGCAGCGAAGGAGAGGCAGTTCCCGGGTGGAAGCCAGGTATCCGGCTCCCGACGCATCGCTCCATACCTTCCGGGCTAAGCCATCAAACCTGGTTTCCGGCCCTCTCCTCCAACGTCTACAGCAGACGCGGCGTGCACCCCATGAGATGATCCACACCCTGATCCACCCCCCCAAAAAAGGCCACCTGAAACCCGGGCTCAGTCCCCACCGGCGCTGATCCGCCCGGGCGGCAACGCGCAACCCGAGCCGCGAGCCGCATAACCGCGGCCTGGAGGTCACGACCATGGCGGGGCCACAGGCGAATGGGGGCGCCGGGCAGCAAGGGCGCCGGCAGCAGGAGCGGGCGCCCCTCGCCAGCGCTGGGACCCCCGCCTGGGGCCGGGGAAGGAGGGTGGGGGCGGGCGCCGGCACCCTGTCGGGAAGGCTCCCCGCGGGCTGCGGCACCTTTGCCCGGGGTCCGGCGGGTCTGGGGTCCGTCCGGGCGCGGCGCCCTCGCCGGCGCCCCCACGACACGCCACCCCCGGCGCGGCCGGGCCACCCAGCCGTCCTTACCCAAGACACGACGCGCAGAATGGTGTGCGGCTGCCGGACCAGGGTGTGGGGGTCGAAGGCGCCCCCGGCTTTGCCCGCTCCGTACGCACCCCCTTCCATCGTGGCTGCACCCGCGCGGTGCCCCCCGCTCGGCGCGCGCCGCCGGCCCTGCGCGTGCGCGGCGCCCCCGCCCCCTCCCCTGCTCGCGCGGCCGGTGTGGTCCAGGGCTCCCGCCAGGGGGCGTCGTGCGCGGAGGGCGCCGGGGCGCGGGCGGGCAGTGGGCCGCGCGCGCTCGTTCGCGGGGGCGCGCGTGCTGCGGACCGGGCGGAGGGCGCGCTCGTCGCTAGCGTGGTGACCTCTTTGCGGAGCCGGGGCGCGGGGGTGGGTGCCGGAAATACAGGACGACCCCGTCCCCGGGCGGCCGCTCTACCGGGCCGCCCTGTCCCCATCACAGCCCCGCCGTGCCTAAGGCTCTGGCTGAAACCGTCTTCCTTATTTTTTTCCTGTCGCTGTCTGTCCCCCAACATAGTAGGGCAGGGGCCGCGTTGGTCTTCCTACACAGTAGGTGCCGCCTGAAGATTTCTCGAATGAATGAATGGACCACGAATGAATAACCCCTCTCTCAGAGCCCTCCAAAGCACAGCCCCCACCTCCCCGAGGACCCTTCCACCTTGCTTTTAGGCTGACATCACGTGGGCCCCTGTGTCTGAGCACCCCCACCACCAGCCTGGAGGGCCCCGAGACGCCTGGTACAGAGGCGGAGGATGAGGAAAGGCAACAAATTTTTCATTGGATGTAACCCCCCCCCATCCTTCTCCTTAATTCAGTAATTAATTATGTAATTATTGGTTCATTTTTTTCTTCTGCTAGTCTGTGGGTTCTGTCTCCTTAGCTGCTGGAGCCAAAGGCCTGGCACACAGTAGGTGCTCAATAAATAGACCTTAGTCCCCAGAACCGCATCATAATTTGGGCTAGACCTCCAGGTTGCATGGAAACAAGCAGGCTAGCGGAGAGCTAGTTGCAGTAGATAGAACACCTTCCGGGTCTGGCTCTTGAGATGACCTGTAGTCCTTACGGCCTCTCTCAATTGCCCACGTACCTCCATTTGGTTCCAGGATCAGGTTGGACAAGGATATGCTTTGCTGCTGTGTCTTGTCATTCTGTGATGACAGGACACAGGTCTGTGCAGAGGAAATGTGTGGTGGGTGTGAGGGCACGCCTTATAAATATCACCTAGGCAAATGTCCATCTTAGGCTCTGTTTACTGAGGGTTCATTCTGTGCCAGGCCCTGTGCTAAGGGCTTTACATATATTACCCCCATTCAATACAACAACCTCATGAGATAGCTGCTATGATTATATAAAATTTCTAGAAGAAAACACAAGAGAAATTTTTGTGAATTTGGGTTAGGCAAAGAATTCTTAGATATAATGCCAAGAGCATGATCCCTAAGAGAAAACAATCGATCAATTGAAATTCGTCAAAATTAAGAACTGCTCTTCAAAAGTCACTGTTACAGGAATGAATGAAGGCAAACCACAGTCTGGGAGGAAATCTTTACCAAGCATACATCTGATAAAGAACTTGCATCCCAGGGGCCCCTGGGTGGCATAGTTGGTTGAGTGTCAGACTTTGTTTTGACTCAGGTCATGATTTCAGAGTCCTGAAATCAAGTCCCAAGTTGGGCTCCGAGCTCAGGGAGGAGTTTGCTGAAGTTTCTCTCTCCCTCTCCCTCTGCCCCTCTCTCTCCCTCTCTCTCTCTCTCACAAATAAATAAATGAATCTTAAAAAAAAAAAAGAATTTGCATCCCAAAGATATAAAGAACTCTACAAAGTCAATAATAAGAAAATAACCTGCTTTTTGGAAAATGGGCGAAAGACTTGAACAGATATATTTCACCAAAAAAGATATATAGATGGCAACTAAGCACATGAAAAGATGCTCAGCATCACTAGTCACTAGGGAAATGCAAATTAAAACCAGATGAGATACTTCTGCATACCTATTAAAATGCTTAAAAATTTTGATTTGACAATACCAAGTGCTCAAGAGGATTTAGAACAACTGGAGCTCTTGAACCTTGCTGGTGAAAATATGAAACGCTATAGCCACTTAGGAAAACAGGTTAGCAGCTTCTTATAAAGGTAGCTTATACATTTACCATATGACCCTGTAATCCCCCTCCTAGGTATTTACCCTAGAGAAATTAAAAGTTGTGTTCACACAAAACCCTGCCCAAGAATGTTTATAGCAGCTCTATTTGTAATAGCCCAAACTTGGAAATAACCCAAATGTTCCTCAACTGGAGAATGTATAAACAAACTGTGGAACACTGCATGCAATGGGCTACTACTCAGGAATAAAAAGGAACGAACAATTGATACGCTCCACAACATGTGTCATATTAAGTAAAAGAGGCCAGGCTTGAAAGACTCCAGACGGCATGATTCCTTTTATGTGCCCTTCTTGTGAAAGCAAAACCATAGGGACAGAAAACAGATACAATGGTTGCAAGGGACTGTTACAGGAATGAATGAAGGCAAACCACAGTCTGGGAGGAAATCTTTACAAAGCATACATCTGATAAAGAACTTGCATCCCAGGGGCCCCTAGGTGGCATAGTTGGTTGAGTGTCAGACTTTGTTTTGACTCAGGTCATGATTTCAGAGTCCTGAAATCAAGTCCCAAGTTGGGCTCCGAGCTCAGGGAGGAGTTTGCTGAAGTTTCTCTCTCCCTCTCCCTCTGCCCCTCTCTCTCCCTCTCTCTCTCTCTCTCACAAATAAATAAATAAATCTTAAAAAAAAAAGAATTTGCATCCCAAAGATATAAAGAACTCTACAAAGTCAATAATAAGAAAATAACCTGCTTTTTGGAAAATGGGCGAAAGACTTGAACAGATATATTTCACCAAAAAAGATATATAGATGGCAACTAAGCACATGAAAAGATGCTCAGCATCACTAGTCACTAGGGAAATGCAAATTAAAACCAGATGAGATACTTCTGCATACCTATTAAAATGCTTAAAAATTTTGATTTGACAATACCAAGTGCTCAAGAGGATTTAGAACAACTGGAGTTCTTGGGGCGCCTGGGTGGCTCAGTTGGTTAAGCGACTGCCTTTGGCTCAGGTCATGATCCTGGAGTCCCTGGATCGAGTCCCTGGATCGAGTCCCGCATCGGGCTCTCTGCTCGGCGGGGAGTCTGCTTCTCCCTCTGACCCTCCCCCCTCTCATGTGCTCTCTCTCATTCTCTCTCTCTCAAATAGATAAATAAAATCTTTAAAAAAATAAAAAATGAAGGTAACATTAAAAAAAAAAAAAAAGAACAACTGGAGCTCTTGAACCTTGCTGGTGAAAATACGAAACGGTATAGTTCGTATACATATAATAAACAAGAATGCCACAAGTCTGACACTCACCCAAATATGCCACCCAGGGGCCCCTGGGAAGCAAGCTCTTTATCAAATGTATGCTTTGTAAAGATTTTCTCCCATGATCTCAGGGTCATGAGTTCAAGCCCCATGTTGGGCATGAAGCCTACTTAAAAAAAAAAAAAAGAAGTGTTCCTTTAAAAAGTTGGAGGATAAACAAGAATGTCAGTGGGGAGTCTGTTTCTCCTTCTCCCTCTGCCTGCCACTCCCCCTGCTTGTGCTCTCCCTCTGTCAAATGAATAAATAAAATCTTAAAAACAAAGCAAAACCGAAAAAAACCCAAGAAATAATTAACAATAACAAAAACTACTTAAAACCTTATACATTAAATTTTTATTTTTTTTAATTTTTTTTATTTTTTTAAAGATTTTATTTATTTATTTGACAGAGAGAGAGGGAACACAAGCAGGGGAGTGGGAGAGTGAGAAGCAGGCTTCCCGCGGAGCAGGGAGCCCGATGCGGGGTTCGATCCTAGAATCCCGAGACCATGACCCGAGCCGAAGGCAGTTGCTCAAGCGACTGAGCCACCCAGGCGCCCCTATACATTAAATTTTTAAAACACACTACTAAATAACCCGTGAACCAAGGAAAAAAGCTATAACGAAAATTAGAAAATACTTGGGGCGCCTAGGTGGCTCAGTCGTTAAGCGTCTGCCTTCGGCTCAGGTCATGGTCCCGGGGTCCTGGGATCGAGCCTCGCATCAGGCTCCCAGCTCCGCGGGAAGCCTGCTTCTCCCTCTCCCACTCCCCCTGCTTGTGTTCCCTCTCTCACTGTCTCTCTCTCTGTCAAATAAATAAATAAAATCTTAAAAAAAAAAAGAAAATTAGAAAATACTTAAGATTGCAAAGTAATTAAATTGAAAATTTGGGGGGCTGCAGATGAAACAGTGTGCAAGAAGGAAGTTTTTTAAAATTTTAAATGCTTAATATTTTCTAAAGATTGTTATTTATTTGTTTATTTGAGAGAGGGAGAGAGAGAGCACTAGCGGGGTGAGGAGCAGAGGGAGAAGCAGGCTCTGCACTGAGCAGGGAGCCTGAAGTGGGGCTCGATCCCAGGAGCCCGGGATCATTACCTGAGCTGAAGGCAGAAGTTTAACCCACTGAGCCGCCCAGGAGCCCCTAAGTGCATAATTTAGAAGTCTGAAAATTAATGAGCTAGGCAACCAACTTAGGAAATCAGATAAAGATCAACAGAATGACCCCCACCCATTGGAAGCAAATAAATTATTTAAAAAAAACCCATAAATTAATGAATAAAAACCATTACAATAAAGATAATTCATGAAGCTAAAAGTCAGTTCTCTAAAAAGTCCAAAAATCTGACATATTTTTTGCAAGACTGATCAATAAAACAGAAGACTAGAATAAACAATATTAGGGATGAAAAAGAGCCCATATCTACAGATGCAGAGATTTTAAATAATAATAATAATTATAATAAAAAGCAAGAGAATATTGTGACCAACTTTATGCCAATAAATTTGAAAATAGACCAAAATGGGCAATTCCCCACATGTTTATAGAAAAATATAATTTTCTAAAACTGATTCAGCATCAAAATCAGACAAAGATATTACAAGAAAGGAAAAGTTTCAGCCAGTCTCACTCATGAATATCGTTGCAAACAGTGCTGAGAAAATACTAGCAAACTTAATATTGCAATTCATAAGATAATACATCACAAACAAGCTGGGTTTATCCTAGGAATGCAGACTTGGCTTATTATTAGAAAATCAAGAAATGTGATTTCTCATATTAACAGATTAAAAGGTAAAAACTACAAGATCGTCTCCACAGACACAACAAAACTAGTCAATAAAACCAACACCCATTCAATATAAAAGCTCTTACCAAATTAAAAATAGGACATCCTTAACTTAATAAAGATCATCCACAAAAACCATACAGGATGGGTAAGTTTCATAGAAGAAACATTAAAAACATTCATTTTAGAGGCGCCTGGCTGGCTCAGTCTGCAGAGCATGCGACTCTTGATCTCAGGGTCATGAGTTCAAGCCCCATGTTGGGCATGCAGCCTACTTAAAAAAAAAAAAAAAGTACAAAAAAAGAAGCATTCCTTTAAAAAGCTGGAGAATAAACAAGAATGCCAGGCATCATCACTACATTCAACATTGCTTTAAAGGTCCCAGCCGGCACAGTAAGACAAGAAAAAAAAAGTTATATAAGGTATGAAGATTGGAAAGGAAGAAACAAATATTTATTATTTTCACATGATATAATTGCTCCACGTAGAAAACTCTAAAGAATGCACAAATTATCAGACTTGATAAGAGTTTTGTAAGTTTGCTGATCAGATTATCAAGATGCCAAAAACAATTGTATTTTGATATTCCCATAGCCAGTAGTTAGAAAATGTAAATTTAGAAAGGGTGCCATTTGTAATATTTTAAAAAGCAACTGGGAATAATTTAAAAGGAAGGAGGGGTGCCTGGCTGGTCCAGTCAGAAGAGCGTGTGACTCTTGATCTTGGGATTGTGAGTTTGAGCCCCACGTTGGGTGTAGAGATTACTTAAATAAATAAATAAATAAAACTTTAAAAGGAAGGGGGTGGACAGATCTTTAGAAAGAAAACTCTAATAAGGGCAACAAAGACCTAAAGAAATGGAGAGATAGTCTGAGATAACTGTGTGTAAAGATCTCTATTCTTCCCAAATTGATGTATAAAGTCAGGGCAATTCCAATACAAATAGCAACAAGATTTTCAGTGGACCTTGATAAGCTGATTCCAAAACTTTTTTTTTCTTTTTCTTAAACAAATATTTACTTAGGGTGCCTGGGTGGCTCAGTTGGTTAAGTGTCTGCCTTCTGCTCAGGTCATGATCCCAGGGTCCTGGGATCTAGTCCCACATCGGGTTCCCTGCTTAGTAGGGCGTCTGCTTCTCCCTCTGCCTCTGCCCCTCCTCCCTGCCCCCTGCTCGTGCTCGCTCTCCCTCTCTCTCTGATAAATAAATAAAATCTTAAAAAAAAATTATCTAGGGTGTTTAAAACAAAACAAATATTTACTTATTTATTATTATTTTTTAAGGTTTTAATTTAAATTCCAGTTAGTTAACTTACAGTGTAATAGTAGTTTCAGGTGTAGAATGCAGTGACTCAACATTTCCATACCCCACCCCGTGCTCGTCTGGACAAGTGCCTCCTTAATCCCAATCACCCATTTCACCCATCCTCCACCCACTTCTCCAGTAATGTTTGTTCTCTATAATTAAGAGTCTGTTTTTTGGTTTTCTTCTCTTTTTCCCCACATGTTCTTTTGTTTTACTTCTTAAATTCCACATTTGAGTGAAATCATAGGGTATTTGTCTTTCTCTGACTAACTTATTTCGCTTAGAAGCTGATTCTAAAATTCTTAAGGAAAAGCAAAGGGCCAAGAATTGCCAATCCAATTTTGAGGACGAAGAGCAAGTTCTACCAGATAGGCATAGCAGATGTAAAGGTTTATTATAGAGCTGTAGTAAATCAGATGATAGACAAAAAGAACAATGGAACAGAATGCAGAGCCCAGAATTAGAACGAGGAACATATGGAAATGTGATATACAGAAGTGACATTGCAAATGAAAGGATGGGCCATTTAGTAAGTGAGCAGTGCCAGGAACATTGGCTATCCATATGGGGAAAGAAATGAGGTTGGGTTCCTACCTCACACCATTCACACAAATAATTCCACGTGCCGGCTGGAAATTGAAGACAGTTGCACTCAGGATTCATTCACCCACCCACCTCTCCAAATCAGCAGGACTCAGGATGCCAACTAGGAAACTGCTAAAGCTGGTTGAAGGTGAAACCATGATTAGCTGGGGCAGTGGCAACCAGAGGGAGTGCTTGGAGCTATCTGGTGGACCCTGGAGCTTTCTGCCCCCCACCACTGCCAGGGCTCATCCTCCCCTCTCCTCACACTTTTTGGGACTAACACACACCAGGAACTGGCCTTTTTCTTCTCTCAATACACACCACCAGACTGAATAATTGAGATCCGTGTGCAGAGGGGAAAGGAACCCAGGGGCTAAAACAACTAGATATCTGAGTAGTACAACTCCCTGAAAATAAAGTCAGTGAACTGCCTGACGTATGCCATTTGAAGCAGGGGTATTAGGACAAACACACCAAAAATTTGAAATAAACATGATGTGGAGGGCGCCTGGGTGGCTCAGTTGGTTAAGCGACTGCCTTCGGCTTGGGTCATGATCCTGGAGTCCTGGGATCAAGTCCCGCGTCGGGCTCCCTGCTCAGCAGGGAGTCTGCTTCTCCCCCTGACCCTCCCCACTCTCATGCTCTCTCTGTCTCATTCTCTCTCTCAAATAAATAAATAAAATCTTTAAAAAAAAAAAAAAAAACATGATGTGGAGATAAGGGACGATATTAGCAATATCAAAGAAGAACAAGAAATAAGGAAAATGAATCAAGCAGGAGTATTAGAAATGAAAAATATAAATGTTGAAATAAAGGTCGAGAAAACAAGAGCATGGATACAGCTAAAAACAGGGTTAGTGAGGTGGATGATCAGAGTGAATAAATAAATGCCTTGGTACAGTTTACCAATGGGTGTGGTGCCCAGTTGTTCCATCAAATGTTATTCTAGAAGTTGCTGTGAAAGCACTTTGTAGAAGTGATCATCGTGTACAATCTGTTTACTAAATAAAGGTGGTGACCTGCAAGAGTGTGGGTGGGCCTCACCTGATCAGTTGAAGGCCTTAAACGGAAAACGGAGTCTTCCCAGAATGGAGAATTTGGACTCCAGACTCCAACATCAACTCTTTTCTGAGTTCCCAGTCTATCGGCCTGCCCTGCAGATTTTGGACCCAAGACTGCAACATCAACTCTTGCCTGAGTTCCAAATTTGCTGTCTTGCCCTATGGATTTCAGACTCGCCAACCCCCACAATCCCATGAACTAATTCCTTAAAATAAATCATATATATATATGCATATATATATATGCATATATATATGTAACACACACACACACACACACACACGATTAGTTTTGCTGGTTCTGTTTCTCTGTTTCCCTGACTAATGCCATGGAAAACAAAATCTCCCTGCACCCTCCTGCTTTATGTTGTAGTTGTATGTATCACCTCTGTCTGGAAACCCCAGCTGTGGGAGTTGCAATAAATCGAGAGGGGCTGAAAGGGGCAGTTGGAGAAGGCACAGGGTGGAAGTGGGGGCCAGAGAGGCCTGATTGGTCTATTTTCTCATGATTACACTTACACAGAACATTTGGACCTTAGTAGTTCACAGATGATGTCAGGCACTTCAGCGTATGCCCCATCGGGAGGGACACCACACCAGGTTGTCCCATTCTGAGTGTTGCTGCTTGCTTAAAGGGGTCTCCCATTGTTGAAGTACACTTTCCCTTCGGAATTTGTTAGTAAACTGTACGTAATACTTTGCATGACTCTACTGTTTCTAACTGTGTTTCACCCAGTGCTTTTAACATCTCTTGGAGCTCCTTGCCTGACTCAATTAGGGATGACAAAGGAGTGATTTCTACTTTTATTCTGTATTCATTAGCAGGACAGTTATCTGGTGTTTTGTTTTTAACACGACAGTAGTAGGTCTTGGTTGGTTGGATTAGAAACACAGCCCACCTAGAATCCTAAAAGGTAAGTGGAAGGGACCTGGGACCATCCATTAAAGAGATTCTGGTCCAACCGCCTCATTTTCCAAAAGAAGGGACTCAGACCCAGAGATGAAAAGGAATTTGCTCAGAGCCTTCCAACATGAGCTTTGTCATGGCCCAGAAGAGCTTTTTGGTGCACAGAAAAGACTTTTACAATTACTTGGATTTCAAGTTCAAGTGATTTGCCAAACTTTCCCTGGCTGAGTGGTGCTTAAGGGGGAGTGCCCGTCAGAATTACCTGGGGTTCTTTTCCGGGCTTGCTGTGCTTCCTTTCCCCCAGCTTCTGATTCAGCAGGCCCCAGGGTGGTATCTATATTTTGAAAAAGTCCAGATGATTCCTGTTTTGTTTCTTCTCAGAAGTTCACTTTGATTTTTATTTTTAAAAATTGCCCAAGTAATTAACAATGAGTACATTCTTGTGAGGAACACAGCAGGCTATACAGAACCATCTGGGAAAGCCGCCTTCACACCCACCCCTCAGGCCCACCGCACTCCTCAAAAGTATCCACAGTTTAAGCCACTTTCTGGTCGGCTGTCTATGAATTTACTCATTTTGCATGTGTGGACATGTATCTAATTTTTAAATAAATAGGATTATAGCATTTGTGTTGTTCCATGACTTGCTTGTTTTACTTGATGATGTGTCTTGAAAGTCTTTTCATGTTGCTATATATATAGACCTACCTAATTCTGGTTAACAGACTGCAAACTATTTCACGGTACAGAAATATCATTGAAGGAAACCAGAATATGACACCCCAAAATATGCTTCTTTGACATAAGAATTATTTTGAGCTGAAGGCAATTAAAAAGTAGCAAATACAGGAAAAGCTCTCTTTCCCTTCTCCCTTTCTAGGGTTTAAATTTTCCTTTACTGGAGACTCTAGACTCTTATGAGCCCAGTGGCAGCACCAGAAGAATCTGAAAACAAACTGCATTCTGTTAGTTTCCCACCATATATTTACTTTCCCATAGTTTGCCACCCTTGGAAGTCTAAAACAGTTTCCTTTGCCCTGTCATTCTCTACAAATGTGTTGTTCTTTGCTGAAGATGCCAAATAAGCCCAAGTTTTAGCTACCCCTTTGAGTTACTCATCCCCGGATTTCTCCCATGCATATATGAAATATACAGTGTTAACAGACTTCTGTTTTTCTCCTGTTAATTTGTCATTTCTTACAGAGATCCAGCTGGGAACCTAGAAGGGTAGATAGAAGGAAAAAGAATTATCATTGTGATATATATATAATCTATATCTAAATCTAAAACATATATAGATTTTATTTATTAATTTGAGAGAGAGGGAGCGCTCCAGCATGAGTGGGGGTAGAGGGACAGAGGGGAGGGAGAAGCAGGCTCCTGCTGAGCAGGGAGCCCAATGCGGGGCTCCATCCCAGGTTCCTGGGATCATGACCTGAGCCGAAGGCAGATGCTTAACTGACTGAGCCACCCAGATGCCCCGAGCATTTGACTTTTGATTTTAGCTCCAGTCCTGATCTCAGGGTCATGAGATCAAGCCCAGTGCCAGGCTCAGCACTCAGCACAGAGTTTGCTTGGGATTCTCTCCTTCTCCCTCTGCCCCATCTTCCTTGTTCATGTACTCTCTCTTTCTCTCTCTCTAAAAAAAAAAAAGGTATTTAAGTAATCTTTCCACCAAATGTGGGCTCGAACTCACGACCCCGAGATCAAGAGTCACATGCTCCACAGACTGAGCCAGCCAGGTGCCCCTGTTTGTGCTTTTAAATAGCTTGAATGGCATTGGGCTGTAAACATTGCTGTTTCTTCCCTTTCTCGACTCCATATCATGGTGTTAACACTTATCCATGTTACGGTAGGAGCATTTGACTTGTTCATTCCCAGTGGTGCCCAGCACCTCATTGCGCACATGCCCACATCTTATTACCCATCCTGAGGATGATGGATGCTGGAGCTGTCTCCAGTTCCTGCTCTATTTCCACTGTTCTCATTTGCTTCAAGAACCACTGAATTAGAGGAAAAGGAAGGTAAGTGTTTCCATACCCACCTGATAAGGGGACAGGGAGCAGGGAGAAAGGGCTCCTATGGAAGAGCAGATAGAAGGTGTGACAGTTTCAGGTAAAGTTTGTTTAAGCAATTATTCAGGTTACGATGATTGGTCTCCTTTCTGGCGGTGAGTCACACAGACTGAGGATTTATGGTGACTGTATCTTTCAGGAAGTCCTCTGTA
The DNA here is from genome assembly GCF_002201575.2 of Neomonachus schauinslandi. NCBI lineage: Eukaryota > Metazoa > Chordata > Mammalia > Carnivora > Phocidae > Neomonachus > Neomonachus schauinslandi. Next base: position 9,571,981 of record NC_058407.1, read on the forward strand.
AGGCAGCAAAGAAGTTTAGGCAAGTTTTCTCTTTCCCTTGGCTGATGTCTGTTCAGGTGTTTTTAGCTTAAAAGAATCCCAATGCCACTGACGTGCACTTTGGATCCCTACAACTGTGTGGTCCACAGAGGCCCCCCCCCCCTCCCCGGCAAAAAAAAATGTACTCTCTGGCTCTTTACAGAAAGCAGAAAGCATTTGTGGATCCCTGGCCAAGAGCTTGGACTTTAGTCCTTGACTGCTTGAGCTTGAATCTGTTCTCACCACTTTCAAGTGTACCTTTTTCTGTGGTTCTGTTTTCCCATGTCCTGAAGTGAGGACACGAATGGGACCAAGTTCATAGAATGGTTCGATTACAGGGTTACCATTTGCAAACACATGGAACAGTGCCAGGCACCTAGTGAGTACTCTGTGAGTGTTGTTAACTAATGATACTGTCCTTCACTGAAAAGCCATCCTTAATTTTGACATGGCCTAAGACAATCATTTTCCCCTCATGGTTTGTGTTTCTGGGGCCTTATTTTAAGACTTTCAGCATCTGTAGGTCACAGAGATTTTTCTCTCATATTTTTACATTATCTTCATAGTCTTAAATTGTTTTAATCTACCTAGAATCTGCCTTTATATATTGTGTATGTAGAAGATGCAATCCTCCCCCCAGAGTAAGTTGGTTCTCCCCACACTGTACACATCACTCATCAAACCAACTGCCCCAAAGCCTTGTGGCTCTTCAATCACAGATCAGGTCCTGATGTGTACAGAAATCTGCTTTTGTGTTCTTTATTTCCTTTGGTCTATTTTCTGTGCCAGCCTCTGTTCCATGCTGTTTTTTTTTTTTTTTTAAAGATTTTATTTATTTATTTGACAGAGAGAGACATAGTGAGAGCAGGAACACAAGCACGGGGAGTGGGAGAGGGAGAAGCAGGCTCCCCGCAGAGCAGGGAGCCCAACGTGGGGCTCGATCCCAGGACCCTGGGATCATGACCCGAGCCGAAGGCAGATGCTTAACAACTGAGCCACCCAGGCGCCCCTGTTCCATGCTGTTTTAATCACTAAAGCTAGACTATAAGCTCCCAGTGGGCAGGAAACATTGTTTCATTCACAGATGTATCCCAAATGCCTAGAACAGAGCCCCGCAAACAACAGGTGCACAATAAGTATACAGTGAATCAACGACTGTGGGATGTTTTAATGTCAGATAAGGTAGGTCATGACTAATATGCATTTATTATTTTTCAGGGGATTCTGTGCCCAAGAAGAATACCAGGATCACCTTAGGTCCTTAGAGACCTACCCCAGCAGAAGTCACCCAGCCCAGGAGCCTGTAGGGCAGGCCACAGAAAACTTCTCACCTCAGAGGAGAGCTGCCTCCTTCTAGAAGACACCCTCACCTCCTCTTCCATCTCCAGCCCTCTCCCACCTTTCTGGGTAACTGGAATGAATACCAAATGGATTCATCTCCAAATCCCCATATTACACAAATATGGGGCACATATTACAAATCTAGAAGAGATTGGTTGGATGGGTGAACAGTGAAACCAACCAATTGGACTCTCATACAGAAATCTTTAGTCTTGTAGCTCTCAATTTTGGCTACATTTTAGAGTCCTCTGGAGAACTTTTCAAAATGTCTTATGTCTGGGTTTCACCCCCAGAAATTGCAATTTGTTGTTAAAAAACAAAAATTCAACGGAGTAAATTTGAAGATCTAATTGGTTTTATTAAACAATTCATGAAACAGGCAGCATCCCATTTAGCAAGCAGAGGGGAGCTCCAAGGAGTTGTACAAAGTGGAAGGTTTTTATAGGAAGGAGGATGAGGCAAGGAAGTTATTAACAGAAGAAATGGAAGGATTGTTCCAGGCAAGGTCACCTTCCCTTAGTGGGAAGGGCAGAGGTCTTATTAGGTGGATGACCTTATTTTCCTTTGGGGAATGGAGAGGGACCATGTGATTTATTGCCACATTGGTGCTGATCAGAAAAATCTCTGACTAGTGAAGACTGCATTTCTGGGGGAAGTTGAAACTGCATTAGGTTAGGTATTAAGCCCCAGTTTGGTGACTTGGCCTAAGGATGCCATTTTGGATCTGTAGTTTTCTTTTTAACAGTTCTGAGATTCAGCCTGGGGGTCAGAATTTCTGAACTCTCCCCGGGGTGATTCTAATGCACAGCCAATGCTGAAGAACCTCTGCTTTACTCTGTCCCTGAAAACCCTCTCAATGTCTGCCAGCTTTGGGACCTACAGTCTCTCAGAGCCTCAGTGATCTGGGCTATATAATGGGTGGTTAATAAGATGTGTTTAGGGCCTTGCTGTTTAAAGGGTGTTCCATGCACCAGAAGCAGATCCAGTCTTCATGAATCCGAACCTACACTCTAACAACAAGCTGCCTGGTGATTTGTTTGAGGATCGACTGAGATAATGGATATTACAATTATATAATGAATTATATGTCATGACTATAACTGATGAGAGAAAAAAAAGTCCTGAGATATGAGGGAAGCCATTTTAGATTTCCTTCTAAGCCAACATGACTGTATATTAACTCTGTTCAAACCAAAAGCCTGATTTAAGGCCCGCCATGCATGCATTGTGCATCTGCATTGTGAATAAGTAGCCTGAAGGAAAACCATCTTGTCCTTGAGATATCAATCAATGTTTCTACTCCCTGCATTCCTTTCTGATAAAACTCGTGATTCCTGACTACATGCTAACCTATAATCTTTTGAGCTTTTACAAGATATAAAACGGTATATAACCCTGTAATAACTGTTCATTCTCTGAAACACTTTTTTCCCTGTGAAGAGCCTGTTTCCCTGGTAGCTGTCCTAACTTGGGCTCAAATAAAATTCTGACTCTTAGAGATTTTATTTTATTTTTTATTTATTTATTTTTTAAAGATTTTATTTATTTATTTGACAGAGAGAGATAGCGAGAGCAGGAACACAAGCAGGGGGGATGGGAGAGGGAGAAGCAGGCTTCCCTCTGAGCAGGGAGCCCAATGTGGGACTCGATCCCAGGACCCTGGCATCATGACCTGAGCCGAAGGCAGATGCTTAACGACTGAGCCACCCAGGCGACCCTGACTCTTAGAGATTTTAAAAGGTTTGTTGGATTTGCATCAACATAACAGAATCTGGTGTGTAACAGGCAATCCCACGCATTTACTGAATGAATGAATGAATGAATGGATGAATTAATGAATGAACCCTTGATTCAGATGTGATTGTTACTTTACACCTAAGGAAACAAAGGCTCGGGTGGCTATTAGGTGCCCCTTCTTTAAAGCAACTGACATTGGCAATTTAAAATCCTTGCTGGCTCAGCTGGTAGAGCATGAGACTCTTGGTGACTCTTGGTCTCCAGGTCTTGAGTTCTCATGTTGGGCGTAAAGCTTACATACATTCCACAACTGGGGATAAGACCTGAGGAGGGGAGGGAAACCAGTTTGTACTAGCAGGTGATTGGGGAAGGTTTCCCAAGAGGTAACATGTAAGATACAATCTGAAGAGTGGAAGAAAAATTGAAAGATTTTGGAAGAAGGAAAAGAGCTCTCTGATTGTCCTTTTGCTCACATGCTGGAGCCTTGGAGATTATCAAGTTGGGTGTAGTTTAAAAGATTCTTCTTTGCTTTTAAACTGTTTTACAGCTCTGTGGATTGTAGATAAAAGTGTAGCTATGCAAATAACCCTAATCTATCCATACGCAAATAAATCTCCTCTGGTGGAAGGACACATTCCCCTCCAGTAAAAAAAGCCAGTTTGACATCTATTTGTAAATTCGTTTTGACATTTCTTTGCTCCATATAAATGTGTGGTTCTTCATCTTTTCCTTTGAACCAGTTATGGCATCTGTCTAGTTCTCTCATTAATTAATGAGCTAAATAAAAATCTTTGACATATGTTCATTTTATATCTGTACAAGAGTTGTGATTTTATCATCTCTTAACATTTATGCTTTAACAGGAATAAGTAGAAGTCAACCCATGTTCCGGGCAGGGAGAGAAGCAGGTGCAAAGGCTCTGCTGCAGGGAGGGCTGCATGTGGAATGGGAGGGATCTTTGTGGGGGGCCCCCTGGGGGACCCAGGGATGTGCTGGGACCATGATTGCAGTCCCCCCCCTTAGGTCTCATACTATGGGAGGCCACTGACGGGTCTTTTTTTTTTTTTTTTTTAAGATTTTATTTATTTGACAGAGAGAGACACATCGAGAGAGGGAACATAAGCAAGGGGAGTGGGAGAGGGAGAAGCAGGCTTCCCGCTGAGCAGGGAGCCCGATGTGGGGCTCAATCCCAGGACCCCGGGATCAGGACCCAAGCCGAAGGCAAATGCCCAACGACTGAGCCACCCAGGTGCCCCCAACCACTGAAGAGTCTTTTTTTTTTTTTTAATTTTTTTTAAATTTATTTTTGAGAGAGAGAGAATGACAGAGAGAGAATGAGAGGGGTGAGGGTCAGAGGGAGAAGCAGACGCCCTGACGAGCAGGGAGCCCGATGCGGGACTCGATCCCGGGACTCCAGGATCATGACCTGAGCCGAAGGCAGTCGCTTAACCAACTGAGCCACCCAGGCGCCCCTGAAGAGTCTTAATCAGTGAAATGACTTGGTCTAATTCACAGTGTGAGATCTTACCCTGCTGCCAGGCAGAGAACAGATCTCAGGGGCAGGATGGGGGTAAAAGGATGCTTCTGGAGGCTGGTGCAGAAAGCCTGGCAAGAGGGGACTGTTGCCTTGACTTGTGGGTTGACGACTGAGGAGGCAAACAGTCTCTGTGAGCAGCAAACAAATGGGGATAGCACAGGCAAAAGTCTAAAGGAGGACACTGGCATCTGATGTCATTCATAGGATCTATGTATGCTCTTGGCCTGGGGACAGAGTAAGGAATTCAGTGGGGCCTGCCTTCCTGCCACCTCCATGCTAGTGGGGGCAGGGAAGGAGTTAAAACCCTGGAAAGAGCTCATTCTGAGCAGGGACAGGAGGGCTGGTGGCCGAAGGCATGAATTCTGCTGTGGGACCTCAGGAAGTTACTAAATTCTTTTGAGACAAATCTCTTTAGCTATAACATGGAGCTGATAAAAGAGTGCTTCCCTCAAAGGGTTGATTGGATGATCGAATGAAGTGAAAGATTGTTTTGCCCTCAATAAAGGGCAGCTAAGATTACTTCCCAAAGAATAATAAATGTGTTGGGCACATACAAATCATTGTAATAATATAAATAATACCAATCTGCATTGATACAGCACTTCACATGTTTTTGGACCTTAGGCACAGAGCTGAGACACAGAGTAAGGATCTGTATTCGTTTCTTGTGGATGCTGTGGCAAATTACCAAAGGCTTGGGGGCTTCAAACAACAGAGATTTTCTCTCTCACAGTTCTGGAGAAGTCTGAAATCAGGGGGTTGTTGGCAGGGCTGATTCCTTCTGGAAGCTCTGAGGAAGAAATTATTCATGCTTCTCTCCCAGCTTCCAGTGGCTGCTGGCAATCCTTGGCATTCCTTGGTTAATCTGTGTCCCTCTTCACATGGCCTTCTTCTCTGTGTTTCTCCTCCCCTTAGTTTCTCTCTTTTTTTTTTAAGATTTTATTTATTTGTGAGAGAGAGAATGAGAGACAGAGAACATGAGAGGGAGGAGGGTCAGAGGGAGAAGCAGACTCCCCGCCGAGCAGGGAGCCCGATGCGGGACTCGATCCCGGGACTCCAGGATCATGACCTGAGCCGAAGGCAGTCGCCCAACCAACTGAGCCACCCAGGCGCCCCCTTAGTTTCTCTTATAAAGACACTTGTCATTGGGTTTAGAGCCCATCCTAATTCAGGATGATCTAATCTGAAGACCCTTGGTTCAAAGAATCCTTTGCAAAGGACTTTTTCCCAAATAAGGCATCATTGACAGGTTCTGGGTGGACATATTTTTAGGGAACACCTTCAATCCACTACAGGATCCGTATGCATTTATTTTCTCACATTGTGAACCAATTTCTCCACCCCCACCTGTTAACAAGGCCATGCTCTCACACTGGCTTGGGATGTCCCTTTTTTCCTGTATTAGGTTTCCATTTGTAGCCAGCCTCTGTCTGGGGTTCTACAGACATTCATCTGCCTGTTTTTCCTGCCACTACCACATTGTTTTTACTGCTGTGCTTTTGTAATACGTAGGTCTTAACATTTGGTAGAATAAGTCCCCATCTTGGCTCCGTTCTTTCAAAAATGTCTTAAATTTTCAAGGACCTTGATTTTCTCTATACATCTTAGATTCAGGTTCCCTTGGGATTTTGGTTGGAATCCTAATGCCTTTATAGATTAGTCTGGAGACAATTGACATTTTTAAGACTTTAGGCCAGTTGATCCATGAACTGACTATGTCCCTCCGTTTATTTGGGTCTTCTTTTTATGTCCTTTAATAGAATATGAACGTGTTCTCTAAGGAGGTCTTTTTTTTTTTTAAAGATTTTATTTATTTATTTGAGAGAGAGAATGAGAGAGAGAGCACATGAGAGGGGGGAGGGTCAGAGGGAGAAGCAGACTCCCTACTGAGCGGGGAGCCTGATGCGGGACTCAATCCCAGGACTCCAGGATCATGACCTGAGTCGAAGGCAGTCACCTAACCAACTGAGCCACCCAGGCACCCTCTAAGAAGGTCTTATACACTCTCTGAGGGTAATTACAGAAGGAAGAGCACTCAACAATTTATAGATGGCACGATTGTATATATTCCCTCTCCTGGGAGTCCTATTATCTACATTTTACAAAAAAGGAAACTGAAGCTAAGAAAGATAAAGGAATCTCCCCAGGGACACATAGTGGTGACAGAGCTGAGACCCGGTCCCCCAGCCTAGCCCTGGGTATGCATGTGGCTTACCACTGATCCTTGCCCCCTGCACAGCAAAGGCCTAGGTGGACAGACCTGGTACCATTCAATCTCTCATGGACAAAGCAAAGCTGGGGACATACCAAAGGCTGGCTCCCACTTGATCATTTATTTTAAGATCTGCATGAACAGAGACACGGCATAGATATAGAGAAGAATGATGAGAACACGGGTAGCCTTGACTTGCTGGGCGAAGGCCTGCTTGGATGAACCCATGAAGGCCATCTTGCCTGTCCTGCTGCTCTGGAACCTGGTGCTAACGGGCACCTCGGTGGCCCCAAAGCTGCAGCCTCCTCCCTGCTCACTTGCATCCTCGTCCCCAACCACGAGGCACAGGCTGATGCAGGCTGGTGTGACCCTGCTCATGGTGGCTGAGTTAGGTCCAGGGAAGCGCCGGCTAAAAGGGATGGTGGTGGCTGGAAGGATGGTGGTGACCGCATCCAGGTCTTTGGAGTCTGCCCAGCACAGCTTGGCCCACTGCAGGGGTCGTAGGCCACTGCCCTGCATGGCCCGGGCCGCCCACAGCCTGTCTAGGCAGCGGAGTAGCAGGGACACAGCCACCTGCTGCAGGACGGCTTGCAGGAGCAGCTTCACGGCCTTGCTGTCCTCGTGGTGGAAGCTGGCCAGGCTGTAGCAGGCCCACTGGGCCATGGAGAGCAGGACTAGGCTTGCCTCCCACTTTAAGTGCGGCAGCTGCTGCAGGATGCAGTGGTGGGCTCCATGCATCACAGTGGTGAGCTGCTGAGGGCCCGAGCTCCACGCGATGGTCAGCGGCTGCCACAAGGCCCGCTGGATGGGCAGCAGCCCCTCTATGCACAGCTTCCTGGCCAGGATGAGCATGAGCCCCCTGCTTACCTGGAGGCTGTTGCACCACAGGATACAGAGGCCCAGTATATAGACTGAGCGGCAGTGGGAGGCCATATTTGCTATGGCCGCCTGCAGCCCCAACAGAGGGGCAGAGAATTTCACCAGGCCTGGGCCACACAGGAGCCGCAGTAGGAGCTGCCTTGCACCCCTGGCCAGTCGGCTCCCGTTCTGTGGGGCATTGTCCTGGCAGCTGGTGGTGGAGGAGCAGGGATGGGAGGCTTTCATGACCCAGAGGCTCCGTGCCCAGGCTCCTGCCCCGGGGGCATTGGGCTGGGCTCCTGCCACAAGCTCGCATTAACTGAGCCTCTGGTCCAAATACTGTCATTTGGGCCAGGTGGTTTTGCAACAATCAATGACAGCACGAAAGATCAAGATGTGAGCTCATGTCAAAGAGGGGGTATTATTGCTTCAAAGGCACAAGGGAGGCAGCCTTTGAAAGCAAAACCGTGGTGTTCTAGTTTGGGTCCCCTGTGTTCATGCCCTCATCTGACAAATGTGACCCACACCTCTGTGCTAGGCCCTGCACTGGGTGCTGAGCACGTGGGCACAGAACATGGTCTCTGCCTATAGCAAGCTTCCAGTCTAATAAGAGAGATAAACACTGAAGCATCCTCACGTCATACCCATTCAGCTCCTCCTCAGGTCCTCCTAACCTTCCACACCTTGGGTTTTACCTGGCTATAGAGAACATCTGCTCTTTAGGTATTTGAGCAAAGCCTGGGACCCTTTTCTGCTCCTTACTAGAAGTTCCATTTTACTTTTTAAAATTTTTTAAAGATTTTATTTATTTATTTGAGAGAGAGAATGTGTGTGCGCAAGCTGGGATAGAGGCGGAGGGAGAGGAAGAGAGAATCTTAAGCAGACTCCTGCTGACTGTAGCGCCTGTCGTGGGGCTCGATCCCAGGACCCCGATGTCATGATCTGAGCCCAAGGCAGATGCTTAACCGACTGAATCACCCAGGTGGCCCTGCTCTCTTTTCTCTGGATGGTAAAGAGGGAGTTTCTTTTAGGGAGAATATTTCGTCTAGCATGTTTAGTGACATTGTCAAACCTTTTAAAACTCTCCTCACGGTTTTAAATAGCCTTACTTGGTGTGTGATGGTGGCTGTCTTGTTCTTCTCTGTACTCCCGCAGCCTGGTGCAGTACCCAGCACATTGCAATTTCTTACTGAGTGAATACCTGGAGCCCCAGAGATCTTTCCAGTGAGGGGGTTACTGAACACCAAGTCTGATATGAAAACCCAAGCTGGAGTCAGCTTTGTCCTTCACTGATTGTGTGACTTTTGTCAAAGTATTTCCTCTTGGCCTGAGACTTTGTTTCCTCTGCAAGAGGGGACAAAAGGGGACAGACAACAGTCATAATCCCTTGTTTGCAATTCTGAAATTAAAAACTTAAGTCATTTGATAGCAAAAACCAAACTGATCTGAACTTTTTAGGCAGCAAAGTCAGCCTTGAACTGATGTGAAGACATTTATTTTTATCCCACTCTATGAGAATATCTTTTTTTTTTTTTAACAGAATTAATGTGTTTCATTAAGGAGTTTGGGGAGGATTACGTAAGTGTGTGCACCATATTGCATGATTTATTTTTTTTTTTTAATTTTTTTTTTTTTTAAATTTTATTTGTCACAGAGAGAGAGAGAGAGAGAGAGAGAGAGAGAGCACAAGCAGGGGGAGTGGCAGGCAGAGGGAGAGGGAGAAGCAGGCTCCCCACCGAGCAAGGAGCCCGATGTGGGACTCAATCCCAGGACCCCGGGATCATGACCTGAGCCGAAGGCAGACGCCCAACTGACTGAGCCACCCAGGTGCCCCTGCATGATTTTTTTAAAACACGAAAAATGCTGAGTTTGGAAACACATCAGGCCCCAAAGAGGGCCCCAAAGATTTCCAATAAGGGATTGAGGACCTATCAGCGCTGCCCCTCAAAGGATGGTGTGAAAATTAAAAGAACGTTTTCTTTTCTTTTTTAACAACAGTTGGAGCAATGATCAGGCCCAGAATCAAATAACAGGATTGGGTAGGATGGAGGTGCAAGGTGATATATGGGAGAGAGTGTGCTGCTCTCACCCAAAAAAAAGGGTGGAGTAGCCAGTTACAACAGAGCCTTGCGTGGCAGCCAAAGCAGTTAATGCCTAATCCCAAGGAAATAGTACCTGGCATACAGCAGGCCTTCAGTAAGAATTTCTGAGTGAATGACTTGGGATCCCAGGGGTCTTTCCAGTGAGGGGAAGACGACATTTGATTCTTTCTTTCTTTCTTTGAGAGAGAGAATGAGAGAGAGAGCACATGAGAGGGGGGAGGGTCAGAGGGAGAAGCAGACTTCCTTGCCGAGCAGGGAGCCCGATGTGGGACTCGATCCAGGGACTCCAGGATCATGACCTGAGCCGAAGGCCGTTGCTTAACCAACTGAGCCACCCAGGCGTCCTGACATTTGATTTTTTTTTTTTAAAGATTTTATTTATTTATTTGACAGAGAGAGACACAGCGAGAGAGGGAACACAAGCAGGGGGAGTGGGAGAGGGAGGAGCAGGCTTCCTGCTGAGCAGAGAGCCTGATGCGGGGCTCGATCCCAGGACCCTGGGATCATAACCTGAGCCGAAGGCAGACGCTTAACGACTGAGCCACCCAGGCGCCCCCGGACATTTGATTCTTAAAAAGGTTTGGAGAGGCAAGCCTGGAGGCAGGGAGAGCACTTAGGAGCCCCCTGGGTCACGGAGGTGGGGGTGTGGGTGTGCAAGCAGACATCAGCGAGGGTCCCCGAGGCTGAAGGGCCAGGCTCCGAGGCTGGGCAGCTGGACCCGTCACCGCAGGTCCTGAGGTCGTTTTGCTTCCTCATTGACTCTCAGAAGTGGGGCCACAGCAGCTGGACACCGGGAGTAGTGGCCGAGATGAGGCTGGAGGGACGGATGTCCGAAAACAACGCATTAAAGGTGTCGTGGAAGCGGCTCTGGGATGGGAGCCAGGAAACCGGGCTTTCAGTCTTTTCTCTCCAACTCTGAGCAGGTGGCAGCGGGTCAACTCGTCCCAACCTATTCCCCCCGCCAAATGGCAACACCGCGGGTTTACTGTGTGGGACGGAAAGAAATGGGATACCACGTGCGAAGGCGCTTTGGAACTGAAACCCACAGCTGGGTCATTCAATCCTGGAGGTGACTGCATTTCATATGAAAAAAAGACGCTGCTACTTAGCTTCAGCGTAACGGCGTCTTTCAGCAAATTTGGCAGCGACCTAAAGCCCTACCGCCGCCGCAGTCCAATCCTCCGCCAGCGTTTCCGCGGCTCTTCCCGAAGTTTGAACGCGGTCGCTCGCCGTAGTCCCTAATCCCCGCCCCCGAGGGTGACGTCCAGCTCCGAACGAACGCTAGGCGGGGACGAGCGTGCGTGGAAATGGCGACCCTTACCCGCCCCACGACCCGGCGTCCACCGCGGGCGCGCGCTCGCACGCCGGAAGGGGCGGGCCCAGGCTGGGGTTTATAAATGGCTCGTCGCGAGCGGTCCGACCTCTACCGGTAGCATTTGGCGGCGTGATGGTACGTTTCACTATGGCGTTTTCGTCTTTGTTGGCGCGGTGGTGCGGCTCAATCCGTGGCGCATCGCCGCCATCTCAACTCGGCGGGCGCGGGGGGCCTGCTCCGGGAGCACGGGAGACTTAGCGAGATCCACAGTGAGGCCTATTTTCTGAAAACAGCGGAGGCCTGTGGTTGGCGAAGGCCGGCGGGGCGTGCTCCGGTTCGGAGGCCCCGAGCCCGGAAATTTTCAAGTCCCAGATCATTTCTCGAGCTCACCAGTTGAGTGTGGATCTAGGTTGGAGTCTGTGAGCACACTGGTCAGGAGGACCTTGAGTGGGGGCGCTAGGCCCTGTTCGTGCTGACCGGGGGAGGTGCAGAAATCACGGTAGCACGTGGGAGGGGAGCCTGGGCCGGGGTTGCTGAGGCCTCGGGCTGACGTGGGTGGGTCGTTGGTACCCGGTGTAAGGCCTCTGGAATTCCCAGGAACCACAGATGATGAACTCACTGACGGGCGGACAGAGGCTCTGTGCTGATGGTCATGTTCTGATTTGGCTCCGTCGAGTTCTAATGGCCTTCGGGTGTCACTCTAGCCGGGGGAGCCTGTGGTGCCGTCTGCCACCCAGCTCTTGGTCCCAGTAGCCGTTTTGTGTTGACTTGATCGTAAAGCCACCTGTGAAATGATTTTAAGGACATCAGCTGGTGTGCTTTTGTCCTATTTAGAGGAAAAAAGGGGAGGGTACATTTTCTTAGATCAAAAAACGAGGTTTTGTGGCAAAGATTCAAGTCATTTAGGTTGTGTGACCTTTCTCAAAGTGAACCCAGGCCAGCCTGTAAGCGTGTTTGTTAGCTGGGCCGCTGGTCTCTGGTGTGGACTACGCGTTGCGGCGCATCCTTCCACCACTGAGGCAAAGCCGGGCATCAGAAGTGAGCTGCTTGACACAAGTTTGAGTGCTAACGTTGATCCTTTTTGCCCAGTCTCACAGGAAGTTCTCCGCTCCCAGGCATGGGTCCCTGGGCTTCTTGCCTCGGAAACGCAGCAGCCGGCACCGTGGGAAGGTCAAGAGCTTCCCCAAGGATGACTCTTCCAAGCCTGTCCACCTCACAGCCTTCCTGGGCTACAAGGCTGGCATGACTCACATCGTTCGGGAGGTGGACAGGCCAGGATCCAGTGAGTACAAGCAGGACCCTTCACACTGGTTGGGGGTGGTGGTGGTGGTTAGGAGCAGAGGATGGGGATGGACTAGACTAGTCAAAGTCCATCTCTTGACAGGATGGAAATCTCCATTAGGATTGATTCCTACTAAAGGCTACAGGTGGCTGGCATTACTGCTTTAGGTGGGGGGATGTATTGAAGTCAGAGCAGCACGTGAGTAAATTCTTCAAGAGCCACAGCGTAGAGGAGTATGCTAATTAGTACCTGTGCACCTTAATCTAAAAGCTTGAATGCTGCCCGTGTCGCTGGGTTATGAAGTGCAAAGGAGAAAAATCACTAAGTAAAACAGCACTGGTGGGGTGCCTGGGTGGCTCAGGTGGTTGGGCGTCTGCCTTTGGCTCAGGTCATGGTCCCGGGGTCCTGGGATCGAGCCCCACGTCGGGCTCTCTGCTCGGTGGGGAGCCTGCTTCTGCCTCTCCCTCTGCCATTCCCTCCGCTTGTGCTCTCTGGCTCTCTCTCTATATCAAATAAATAAATAAAATCTTTAAAATAAAAAAAAAGACACTGGCTACTGAACCACACGGTACATACTAATGTTGGTATTGAATGTCTACGCTGAGCTCAGCTATTACCACAACCCATTATACTTCGTACTCTTGTATTATCTAGGTAATAAGGAATTTGCTTTTAGAGATTTGTGATGAGAACTGAAGCTGGACTGTTTGTCATAGAGTCCTGAAATTTTTTTGAGTTAGAATTGTATGTGGTAAGGACAGGCCTGGGAGTCCAGACTGGTGATAAGGCCCCATTTCCACAAAGTTGCCTGTTACCCAAAGCACGTTGCTCTCTTGACCTAAGTGGGCATTTCACACAAAACACCGTGAATCCCTTGTGGGCGATTCTAGCCATCCCACTCAAGTCTGACCACTCTTTTCGGCAGAGGTGAACAAGAAGGAAGTTGTGGAGGCTGTGACCATTGTGGAGACGCCACCCATGGTGGTTGTGGGCATCGTGGGCTACGTGGAAACCCCTCGAGGCCTCCGTACCTTTAAGACCATCTTTGCCGAGCACATCAGTGATGAATGCAAAAGGCGGTTCTATAAGAACTGGTAAGGGGATGGAGCACTTGGGTGGCTCAGTGAGTTAGGCCATTGCCTTCAGCTCAGGTCGTCATCCCAGGGTCCTGGAATCAAGTCCTGTATGTGGCTCCCTGCTCAGCAGGAAGCCTGCTTCTCCCTCTCCCTCCCTCTGCTCATGTCCCCTCTCCCTCCCTCTTTTTCAAATAAATAAAACCTGGTAAGGGGTGAGGAGGCCTGGACTAGGATTAGGAGAGAAGAGAATACCCTGTGCTGGGCTTCTCTGTAGCAGGGGGAGAGCTGCTCTGGTGTGTGGTTTAGTTGCCTCCTGAACAGAACAGATAGGAGGACAGACCTTCATGTTCACCCTAGTGGGTGTTGGCTGAGGACTCGGTATTCAGTGTTCTCTCAGTTCTGGGAAGTGTTGAGAGTCCGGTTGAAACAGAGCAGTGTAACTCCCCCAGTGCTGCCTGGGAGTGTGGGTGGGTTGATGGCTAAGCCGGAGCAAGAATTCGCGTGTGCTTGAATGCTGTGACTTGCGTTAATTCTGTGCACCTCTGCTCAGCTCCGCTCGGCTCTGCCCGATGAGCTCCATCCAGGCTCCGCTTGCCGGTGGAAAAGGCTCCTTAGAAGCCGGCAATGAGCCCTGTCCCCATGTGGTGCCAGTGTGCCTTCCGCTCACCCCCTGGAGGGGTGATGAAGGCCTGCACCCGGCCCCCTCCCCAACTCTGCTCTGCTCCTGAAGGCATAAGTCTAAGAAGAAGGCCTTCACCAAATACTGCAAGAAGTGGCAGGATGATGATGGCAAAAAGCAGCTGGAGAAGGACTTCAGCAGCATGAAGAAGTACTGCCAGGTGATCCGCGTCATCGCCCACACCCAGGTGAGCACTCTGACAAGGGGCACAAAAGGAGGGCGACTGTCCCACTGCTTCAAGGTAACTACCTTGTGCTTACCTAGTTACCTGCTGAGTTGATCCTCAGCTCAAGCTGACTTTGTGCCAAGTCTCAGGATTTTAGAGGGATGGTAAGTCGGATTCCGGTTCTTTAGGCTTGTCTGGATGGATGAGCATCCAGCGATCAGCCTGGGGCACCTGCGCCGCCGTTGATTTCTGGGGCCAGGCTAAGACTACACTGTTGGTCTGAGAAGGCAGCCAGGGCTGCCTCCAGGCTGGTGGGTTGGTTTCTCTGTTGCCAGCAGAGGGCGCTGTGTCTCTATGGGCTTTGTATTAGGGAAACCGTGCCCCATTGTAGAAAAAGTGGTGGAGGAACTGGTGAGTCCTTAATGTTGTAAAACGCCTACCTGAAAACAATAGGCAGTAGTAGGATGTTGGCCATTTGCGCTCAAATCTGACTTGCTACAAGCGGAGCGGGCCTTTTCCTGACTCGGTTAGAATGGCTACCTCATACACTTGGTCTGAGCCATCATCTTAGGTTTACGTCCAGTTCCTAAGTACTCATTTTCCCTACGGTTAGCAATGACCATATCTGCTTACATTTGTATGCCTATTACTGAAGAATGTTCTGTAGAACAGCGCTGGGCTGCTCTTAATGAAAAGCTTTAGGCTTGAATTCCTTTTTTTCCCCTAATATTTGCAGCTTGTACCCTTGACTGAGGTGCTATTTCCACTCTCCCACGTTGTAAATGCCTTACTGACAGTGAGTAGACCAAGATAGATGGCCAGGGTAAACCAGGGCAGTACCCCAGAGGGAACGGCGAGAAGCCTGCTGATGAGGAGGAGCATGGGGCTAGTTGGTCCTAGGATCTTGTCTCTGGTCTCCTTGTGTTAGCATGGCCCTTGTGTGTCTGTTACGGATCAGCTCATCATGGTGAACTTGGGCGTCAGAATTGAAAAGGGGAATCGTACCCAGTGGGGGCTTAGAACACAGGAATGAGTCTTCTTTTTGCTGGTAGGGAGACTTGAGGTTCAGGGTTGCCAGGCGGTTCTGCCCACCGAGTTCCCTTGCTGTGGAAGGAGAGCTCGAAGCTTGGGATCTAAGCTCTGTTGCTTCCGTCCTAGATGCGTCTGCTTCCTCTCCGCCAGAAGAAGGCCCACCTCATGGAGATCCAGGTGAACGGGGGCACAGTGGCCGAGAAGCTGGACTGGGCCCGCGAGAGGCTGGAGCAGCAGGTGCCTGTGAACCAGGTGTTCGGGCAGGACGAGATGATTGATGTCATCGGTGTCACCAAGGGCAAAGGCTACAAGGGTGAGCTTTGCGGTGGGCCAAGTTGTGGTAAAACTTGGGTTTCAGGTCCAGACCTTTGAGGCTGTGCAGTGTGTGCCTGGCGCATGGCCTGAGTAACATTCCAGAAACTTGCCTTGCTGCCTGCCTTCCGAGAAGAGCTGTGCGGTCAGGCTTGAGGGAAGTGTGGAGGACTGGGGGAGATCCCTCCCCATCCATCTGAACCCCTCGCGTTTGCAGGCCGCTGCAGAAGGCAGAGGGGACTGGGAAGTTGGGGGGGCGGGGGCTCTGCCGGCGAGGAACTTGGTGGACGCTGTGAAGCGCATATGGTCCCCTTCTAGTTTGGGGCTGATCCTCCAAGGCCTTTTCTTACAGGCTGAGAACAGGTTTATGTCTAGCCTTGTGGTCAACCTGAGGAAATACGAGGGGGGAGAGGACATTAAACCCGTGTGTCGAATGTTCTGTTTGCGTGCGCCACAAGTGGGTGAACTGGCCTTCGGCAGGAAAGGGGCCAGTGGCACGAGTGCCAGATGCCCCGGTGACAAGCTCGCGTCTCTTGCAGGGGTCACCAGCCGCTGGCACACTAAGAAGCTCCCCCGCAAGACCCACCGGGGCCTGCGCAAGGTTGCCTGTATTGGGGCATGGCACCCTGCCCGAGTGGCGTTCTCCGTGGCTCGGGCTGGGCAGAAAGGCTACCATCACCGCACTGAGATCAACAAGAAGGTGAGGGGCCAAGGGGGCTCCTGTGGAGACTGACGCTGGGAAGGGAAAGATGACCCCGTGTTGGGGGTGTGGTTTCCGGTTCCCGTTAGCGCAGCTGCGGTGGGGAGCTTCTGGGGAATGCGTGTGGACTCGAGGTGCTCATCTTGTCTGATGGGCATGGTTTGGGTTCTTGGGTGGGATTTGTAAGGTGTCAAAGGTGGTTCTGGTACAGCTGACTTGGAGTGACCCGGGATGACAGCCTTGTCTGTCCCTTCCTTCGCCTCTGAGGGTTTGGGGGAGGCCTCCGTGCACTGTCGCAGCCAAATGGCAGTATCTTCAGGCCCAGCCGGTTCTTCTTTCTGCCCCTAGGCTGGGGTCCCTCGTCAGGGACTGGTAGCTGCTTTCCATCCAGAGTCCTTTGCTGGTTAACCCACTGCTGAGCTGAGGGTTACTTGCCCCTGGTGGCTGGCTGGCCTGTAGCCAGCCTGCTGTCCAGGGACACGTGAGCCTGTTGCCCTCTCAGTGTTAAAATGCTTATTCCTTTACTTAGATCTATAAGATCGGCCAGGGCTACCTCATTAAGGATGGCAAACTGATCAAGAACAATGCTTCCACTGATTATGATCTATCTGACAAGAGCATCAACCCTCTGGTGAGTAACGAGAGTTGTCTTCTCACAGCCTCTAGAGTCTTAGCTCTGGCAGGGATTTCCCCTCATGCTGTGTGAATCTGCGCCAGGCCTCACCTGTGGGGTGGGACCCTAGTGCTCTTTGGTCCTGGCTGATGCATGGAGGCCATGTGTCCAGAGCCTGTTAACTGTCCCCTGCACAGACCGCACCCAGCTGTCTGTTCCTTGTAAATGCCGGGTCTTCCACTGGTGGGGCTGGCTGGTGAGAAGTGGGGTCTCAGACCCAGCTGTTCAGTGATGAGGCTCTGGAATGAGCGCTGGGCACAGCGCCCGAGTCAGACTGCGGAAAACATTCCTTGCTGCCTTCCTTCTGAGAACAGCCTGGCGGTCATCGGGCAGCAGACCACCTGAACCTGAAGGGGTCGTTCGTGTGTATTGTCTGTGCTTGATCTGACCTGACGCCTTGGTTTTTTCCAGGGTGGCTTTGTCCACTACGGTGAAGTGACCAATGATTTTGTCATGCTGAAAGGCTGTGTGGTGGGAACCAAGAAGCGAGTGCTTACTCTCCGCAAGGTGAGGTCGGGGCCCTTCTCCGCAGTCAGGGCGGGTAGGCGGGAGCTCGGCCCTCCAGCAGAGGGGGGAGGGATGGGTAACAGCGGAACATAGTGCCTGCACTTTGTGGAGGGGAGTTCAAAGGAAAAGTGGGGGGGCTTGCCACTCAAACAGCAGCTTTGAAGTCCTGGGAGGAGGAAATTCCCAGTCGGGCTTGGCCCAGCTGTTTGCTGTGCTTGCGTTGTTTGCTCAGTCTGGCGGCAGGGCGAGATCCTTGGGTAAACCAGCTAGCCAGGAGGTGTTGCGGGAGGGGCTGAGATTGTTGATCCTCTGCCCCTCTGCTGAGGGGGCCTGGGAACCAAGAGGTGGCAGAGGATGGCCCAGCTCTTCGAAACTAACCTTCCGCTCTTGGCCCATAGTCCTTGCTGGTGCAGACCAAGCGGCGGGCCCTGGAGAAGATTGACCTTAAGTTCATTGACACCACCTCCAAGTTTGGCCACGGCCGATTCCAGACGGTGGAGGAGAAGAAAGCATTCATGGTGAGCACCCCGACCTGGCCGCCCTCTGGCTGGGGTTGGGATGGTTCCCAGTTGATGTCCCCTGTCAGCCTGCCACCTGCCCATCTGGTGCTGGTGCAGAAGGACGCAGCTGGGCTGGCTCCTGGGGGTCCTGAGCTTGTGCCCGCACCGGGAGCCCGCGCGGTGTCTGATCCCGTCGGCGTGTGTGGGGTATTCCTCGTGCCCAGCTGCTTTCCTCCCTCTGACCTTGCCTACTGCCCTCTCTCCACAGGGACCACTTAAGAAAGACCGAATTGCAAAGGAAGAAGGAGCTTAATGGCAGGAGCAGATTGTGCAGCTGGTGGGATCTCAATAAACATTATTTTCCAGTGATTTCTGCCTCTGGTTTTGCTTCCGTGTTGTGAGGGGTCTCTGTTCTCAGAGATGTTGCCCTTGGCCTCTGGGCTTCGCCAGAAGGTGTCGTTGTTCCCCTACCGCTTGTCTGGCTCGGGCCTGGAGCAGATAGGGTGTAAGGGGGGCTCAAAGCTGCGCCCTGGACTGTCGAAGCCGGGCCGGGGCAGCGGGCTTCAGGCAGGTGCGTGTGTGCCCGGGTGAGAGCGGGCCCTGCTGCAGAGCACGTGTGTTTGCACAGCGTGGGTGGTGGCCTGGTGGGAAGGAGGCTGAGGATTTTGTGTGCTCTGTGGTCTTTGGAGTTGCTGATGGGCTTGGCAGGACCAACCCTGCTCTGTTGAGAGTAAGAGTAAATAATTTAGTCACTAATCCACGTAGGATTGGGTTCCAATGGTGGCTTGTTTGCCATGTGATACTGGGAGGGGGTGGGCCTGCTGGGACCCTGGAGTGCTGACACTGGGGAAGGTGCTGGTTTGGAGAGCTCCCCCAGCTGTGTCACACAGGTTGGGGACATGAGCACACAGGTGAGATTCGGCCAGCCGGTGAAGCCATCGGGCCCCTTCATCCTGGGATGGAATGGTTTAGCCTCCACCCTGTGCTCTATTGACCAGCAAATTGGGCATCTGCTGTCCTCTGGGTCTGGGGACCCGTAGTGCTGCTGAGCACCTTGGCCTCTCAACTCTGAACGTCCCGGCCTCTCGAGTTCAGACTGGCTTGGCCTCAATCCTGGCATTCCAGATGGCCCAATGCTCTTGTGGACTCTGCTGAGCCCATCCCCAGCCGGAGCTGCCTCACGCAGCCTGTGGTTACGTAGTGTGCTTTGCCTCTGATCCTTGAGACTGCAGCCGGGGCAGCTCTGGGTGCTCCCAGCCCAGCCGGGAGCCGCTGTCCACCTGGTTCTGACACCCCCTGCAGTGGTGGTGCTAGATGGGGATGGGCTGGTGCTGCGGACGTGCCGGCCAAGTACATTCGAGGTGGCCCAAGTTGTCCCTCTGGTTCCCAGTTAGCTTGGTGCCCGCATTGAGTGGGGTGAGGTCCTAATGCCCAGGTTGGAAGCCCACAACAGGTTGCTAAAATTAGACAAGGGCCCTGAGACAGGAGGGTGAGGTCTGGGGTGCACAGATGAGTCCCAAGCAGGGACCCCTCCCATGACGTCTTCTGCCCAGCATTTCTGGAGCCCCTTCTGAGCTCTGGGGGAGTGGGCTTCAAAGCCCGTTTTGGGCTAATGCAGAAGACCCATTAGCTGCTGCAGTGCCTCCTGACTTTGGGTCCTCCGGATCCTGATTCCGGAGTGGCTGGAGCTGCACTTCAGGCCCCGGCCGCCAGGGGGTGAGTGGGCAGCATCTTGCAGGAGGGCCCCAGGGCTTCATTCTAGGCTTTGGAGAGGGCAGTTATCCCTCTCCCCCTTCCTACCAGGGTCTCCTCACCAGGATTCCCCATGGTCTTGGGGGTCAAGCCCACAGGCAGAAGGGGTCAGGACATGGTCCAAGGCCACCAGGCACCTCTGGCAGAGCCAGGCATGGGACCTGGGCTCTGCCTCTGTGGGATTCTCTTGTCAGTCTCCCCACTCAGGTTCTGGGGAGGACACTGAGCTTGGCAGGAGCCCCGCCCTCGTCCCCTTGGCCACAGCCTGGGGGGCTCCCCACTACCCTTAGACCAGCCCTGGAGCCCACCTGCCCACCCAGCCCAGGTAGGAGAGGTTTTGCTGGTCGGAAATGTCCTCACTGGGCCTTGCTTCCCTGTCCAGGGCTCTGCTCAGTAGTGGGCATGGCCAGAATGATGGGATGTGGGGTCCAAGGCTTGCTCCTAAGGGCAGGAAAGAGTATTCTGTGTGCCTCCAGGCTGAGGACTGCACACAAGCATCCAGCCCACAGATACACCTCCAGGTGACGAGGTCACCATACTCTTCTCTGTCCCCACACATGTGATACGTACACAGCCCTCTTCAGGGGCTGGCTTACTTGATAGGGGCAAGCCCTTGGCTGTTGACCACACCCTCCCATTCCCATCCTCTCTGTTTCTGCCTGTCCCCCGCCAGTGAGTGACCTTGAGCAGTTCCAAGCCTCAGCCTCATCTGGTGGTGACTCACCTCCTCAGCGGTGTTAGTGGGACCAAATGAGCAAGACTGCCCCAGCGGGGGCACAGAACAGCTGACGTTGTTAGGACGAATAATAGGGTTTCCTGGGGGACAGTGGGAAAGGCCAACCACACGTGTGTGAGGTCAGCTGCATTCACTCAAATCCTGAGCACCTGCTACGGACACAGCACTCCTCCAGCCGCTGGGGGAACAGTGGGGAACTCAACGGTCCTTCTCCCCAGAAGCTGATCTAGGTGGGTGTGCAGACAGTAAACACAAGTAAACAAGACAGTTTTAGAAGTGATGGATGTGGGGCGCCTGGGTGGCTCAGTTGGTTAAACGTCTGCCTTCTGATTGGTTCGTGATCCCAGGGTCCTGGGATCGAGCCCTGCGTCAGGCTCCTAGGGAGCCTGCTTCTCCCTCTCCCTCTGCCTCTCCCCTCTGCTTGTGCTCTCCCCCACCTCTCTCAAATAAATAAAATCTTAAAAAAAAAAAGCGATGGATGCCTTGAGGAAATAAAATAAGCCAGTGGGCTACAGAGTGATGGGGGGCCGCTCTGAGACAGAGTGTAAAGGATCCAGCCAGAGTGAGCTCTACAGAGAGGACACTCCCCACCAGCAGAACAGCAGGTGCAAAGGCCCTGAGGTAGGGGAGGCTTCGGTACTTGGATTTGAACTCCCAAGGGAGGCAGGTCCGTGAAGGTGGGACTGGATCCCCACTGCCTACCTAGCCAGGGCCTGGCATACGGTAGGTGCTCAGTGAACTTTCCCTGCTTCGGGGACCCGCCCATGTTCGTGTGTGTGTCTGGGTGCCCCAGCCAGGGTCTCCAGGCATTGCTGTGGGCCCGTGGTGGGTGGGGCAGCCGTGTCTGTCTCCTGCAATCTGTGCCTGCACGTGTCACTGAGGGTGCTTCTCTGAGGGTCTGTCGCTGTGCGCTTCCTGTCACCAGAGCCCCCAGACAGGCCTACACTGGAATCCTGCGGTGACAGAACAAGGCGCCTCTTTCCATTCCTCCGGGGGGCGGGCGCATCGGGGGGGAAGAAAAAGAAAGAAAAAAAAAATACCTGCTGGGAATTTCTGAGCAAGTGGGAACAGGGAGGTGGCAGGAGCCACCATTGCCTTAAAAGGCACGACAGAGCCAGTGACTTCGCTGAGCTCACCTGGGGATGGCTGTGGAGGGTGAGGGGTGGGGAGCTGGCTGCACCTCCTGGGCTCACCCCCAAGCTACTCGGCCCCCTCTCCCCCGATCCTCACGGACAGCCTTGCCGGCAGAGGCTGCACTGCTGGGCCCTCTGTCCTCCTGTCCCCAAGCCCTGACCCCAGCCCTGGGAGCCCACCCCTGCGCTCCCAGGGGCCTCGCCCTCCTCCCATCGGCTCTCAGCACACAGCTACTTGTCCGAAGCTCCCAGGGGTCCCTGCCCGCCCTCCATGCGGTGTCGCACCGCATAGGCTGGTACTCGAGGCTTGCTGACCTCTCCAGCATCACGTCCCTTCCCCCAGGGCCAGACTCCTGGCCTGGTCCCAGGAGCCCAGGAGCTTTCCCTGCCCCTTCAGCAGCAGGCTCAGAAGGCCGGGCTGGGGCCGGACCCAGACTCTGTAGGAGGCAGGAAATAACAGCCCTGGGCTTGGAAGTGAGGGAGGTGGCCTGCAGGAACCTTCCAGGGCCTATGAACACATCAGAACTACGAAAATGCAGAATCCTGACCATGTCTCATCCGTCAGTCCCCCGGACCTGCGACACAACGCTGCCCAGGGCCCAAGCTCAGCAGCCCCTCCCACGGACGTTGCCTCCAGGGGGCACTGCCTGGTGGGGCAGGTGGCGCCAGCTGCGAATGCCTCACTCCTCGCAGGCACTACACACCCAGACTCCGGCTCCAGGATCAGCCCTTGCGGCAGCTTCTCTTACTACCCCATTTTGCAGAGGAGAAACTGAGGCTCAGAGAGGTTGGGCAGCTTGCCCAAGGGCACACAGTGGATAAGTGGGAGGGCTGGGATTTGAGGCCTGGTATCTCTTCGCCCTGACCCGATGCTACTGGGGGCCATTTCGGCTTAGGGGGAGAAGGAGTAGAGTGCTCATTTGTGCTAGACCCTCTCAGAGTTACTTCCATCTTTACAACCAGCATTCCCATTGTACAGATGGGAAACTGGGGGTCCAGAGACATTCAGGGAATCCTGCGAGGTCACAGAGCTGGACCGTGTCCTGCGGGGCGTCTGACACGCTGTCTCCCTCCAGAGTGATTCAAATGCAGGCTCCAGAAACCGAGCGCCCACCCCTGTGCCCTGCTGCCCTCGTGGAGTGGGTGCCTGGAGGCTGCAGGTGAGGAAGGGGCGGGGCAGCGCTTCCCAGCGGCACCTGCAGCACCACTGTCCCTTTGTCCCCCCCCCCGGCACCCCCACCCCCACCCCAGCACGGGCCTTGACGGATGGGAGCGCGGGGGATGCTGCCCGCAGCGCGGCGGCACACAGGTGGCCGCCCCAGCCCCGCAGCTGGCCTCCGGGCCCCCAGGCTTCATATGACTATGGAGAAGTGGCCCTCCCCGCTGGCTGCCGCCTGAGCCCCAGCAGCACGCAGAGGAACAGGGCTCTGAGAGAAGACGCTAAAGATAGCCGGCTCGCCACTTCCCCATCCTCGCGGGCCACCACCTCGGCCCCGATGGCTTCCAGCCGGCCCCTGCCCCGTGGCAGGCCACTCCTCAGCGCCCGGTCGCCCGGCCGGGGGCACAACGCAGGGACCCAGGCAGTGGTCACCCTGGGAAGACTCTCTGGGCACGGGCGCCGGGCCGGGCAGGGATGTGCCTTGCGCTGCTCAGACAATCCCCTCGACAGGAGGTGGGGTGCTATCGTCACACCCCCTTTGAACCACGGACACACCTCGATGCTGACACACCACACCATTTCCATCAAGGCCGGGCCCGTGACCACACTGGCGTGACAACCCTGGGGCCCACCAGGACACATGCCACCACTCAGCCATCTGTGTGTCCGTCTCCACCTTCTCAGAAGTATTTATACCAGGGAAATCCATAAACACTACAAATCAGGGCCTTTCTTCCAGAGAGCTGGTTGTTAAACATTGGCCAGCACACCACCGCCCTCAACCTTCGGCTCTCCTGCTGGCCGAGCCCAACGGGAAGCCAGCAGAGACGCTCGGTTGAGGCTGTCCTCAGAGGTGGCCCCAGACGTCAGCGTCCTGGGGCGCAGAGCAGGGGGTGGAGGGTGGACGGAGGCTTTGGAGGGACAAGCACAGGGATCCGACATTGTGCCTAGCACTCTGCTCCTGGGACCTGCACTGTCTAAAGCCCTGAACATTTATATTCAATCAAGGCAGGCCCTCCCTGCTCAAAAACTTTCCATGGCTTTTCCGTGACAGCCCTCTGAGGGCCACAGTGAAGATTCAACAGGATTGGGTGGAGGATGTGCCCCACTTGGCTCCTGGCATGGAGTCCTTGCTGGACGTCTGGCCCGCGCTCCCCGTCAGTAAATCCTGAATGTGTGGACAGCCCTGTGAATAGGCAGTATTACTTCCATTTCACAGACGGTAACACCAGGGCTTGGAGAGGGCAGCTGACCCACAGGGCTCTGCCTGGTCTGGTCCCCAAGGCCTGCTGAGCCGGAGGTAACACCTGGCAGCCCAAGGGCCAAATCGACCCACAGCTGTTTGGTGTGGCCCTCCGAGTGAGCTTGTTTCACGCGAGGCTTTGAATTCTGGAGTTCACAGCTCTGCTTTTATCTTTAAAATCCTGATCGATAGCACAAACCTGGAAGCCATCTGAAGGTCCAGTGGCCCGAGAGGCGCTAACGGGACATGTGGCCTCCCCGGGCCCGGGAGCTCCATGCAGCGGGCAGATGAAGGAGCTCCGGGCACCTGGGCCGCCCAGCAGAAGAGCCACCTGGAGGGATCCTGTGATACGGAGGCCGCCTTCACATTTCCTTCGGTCTGGGTGAAAGATTTGATAATCCTCTTAAAAAGGCAATTGGTAAATCTGATCCGTGCTGGCTGCACCATGTCCTGGACAACGACCAGGCTGGCTATGGGGGCGGCCCAGCTCTTGTCCCTGCTCCCCCCGAGGCCCTGGTCTGGGCTTCCGTTTCCTCACCTGAAGCATTGGGTCTCAGGGAGGGATGATTTCTCAGCGCCCTTTCAGCTCTGAGGCTGGGACTCAGAAGGCCAAAGGTCAGTGCAGAGTGTGGAGAGAGACTTCATGGGCTGTAGCAATCAGGGAGGGCTTTCCAAAAGAGGGAGGCTTGAGATGAGCCATGAAGGCTGAGCAATACCCTGCCCACGGCTAACCTGAACGGAATGGATGGTTCTGGAAGGGTGGGAAAGCACAATTCAAAAGAGTGAGCTGCTTCTTTTTTTTTTTTTTTTTTAGATTTTATTTATTTTTTAGAGAGCGAGCGAGAGAGAAACAGTATGAGAGGGGAGAGGGTCAGAGGGAGAAGCAGGCTCCCCGCTGAGCGGGGAGCCCGATGCGGGGCTCGATCCCAGGACCCTGGGATCATGACCTGAGCTGAAGGCAGACGCTTAACCATCTGAGCCACCCAGGCGCCCAAAAGAGTGAGCTTCTAATGGAGAAATGTCAGGCACAGCAAGCAGAGGGGGGGTTGGGAGGTCTTCCCTGAGACCCTCCCTTGCACCAGGGGGCCCCAGTTCTCCAGACCACAATGGGGTGGGTGGGGGCGGGGAAGTTGCCCCCCGTGGTCCACCCATGCACTGTCCCAGGCACCACATCTGACACTGGCCAAGCATTGGCTCACTTACTCCTTCCATCTACAGGAGACAGGCACTAGGAGGACCCCCATTTCACAGAAGAGGAACTTGGGCTTGACCCACAGGCTCCTCTGGGCCCCTTTACCTGGAGGAGCGAATGGGGAGGAAGCCTTTCATAGAAGCAGGTGGCTTCTGCATAGGCTGTTCCCCTGCCGGGAATGCTTTTCCCTCTTTTCTGCAGTGGGCAGTCCCAACTTGCCCTTCTGGGCTGGGATCCAAATGTCACCTCCTCCTGGAAGCCTCCACAGACACCCCCCCCATCAGAGTGCCCTAATGTTGGCTCTTCCTGCTGTCTCAGCTTCTCCCTCACCACCTCTCACGATGGCCATCACATTATCAATTCTTGCTGCTTTTGGCTCCGTGTCCAACTTCCCAGTTGGACAGCATCCTCCTTGAGTCAGGGGCCATGTCTGTGTCTGTTCTGCTCTTCTTGTGCCCCATGCACCCAGCAAGTGCGAGCACATAGTAGGTGTTCAATACAATAAATACCTGTTGAATAACCACCTGACTGAAGGTGAGAATGAACACGCGAATTGAAGAATGAAGCGATTTCGCCAGGGTCACCCAGACAGTCAGGGCCGCGTGGCCGTGGTGGAGCCCGGGGGGTCCTTGCCCTCCATCTGTCTTCCCGGCTTCCATTCTGGAGGCTCATGTCTATTCTCCACTCAGCAGCCAGAGTGATCCTGTTAAAGCTCCCGTTGAACGACACCCCTCCGTGCAGAGTCTCCACTTTAGAAGAGGAACAGGGCCGTGGGGTGCCGGCTGCACAATGTGAGTGAATTTAATTCCGCTAGTGTACACTTAAAAATCCTTAAAATGGGGGGCGCCTGGGTGGCTCAGTCATTAAGCATCTGCCTTCGGCTCAGATGATCCCAGGGTCCTGGGATCGAGCCCCGCAACGGGCTCCCTGCTCCATGGGAAGCCTGCTTCTCCCTCTCCCACTCCCCCTGCTTGTGTTCCCTCTCTCACTGTCTCTCTCTCTGTCAAATAAATAAATAAAATCTGAAAAACAAAACAAAACAAAATCCTTAAAATTTTATGCAATGTGGATTTTACCACAGTAATAAAACAATGTGCCTCCCTTCTCGGCTCCAAACCCTGCATAGCTCCCATCGGATGCAGAGTTCCAGCCCGAGTCACCCCAGTGCCCAGTTGCTGACCTCATCTCCCTCTCTCCCCACACTCCTCCACGCCACACTGGCCTCCTCTCTGTTCCTCTCATGGTAGGTGCACTGCTGCCTCAGGGCCTTTGCACCAGCTCTCCTCTTGTCCTGGAATGCTCCCCCTCTAGAAGTTGGTAGAAATGCCACTTCCCCAGCGAGGCCTCTCCTGACCACCCTAGTGAAAACTGCAGCCCGCTCTCCTGATGTCCCCCTGTGCCCACCTCTTCTCCTTTCCACAGCACTATCGCTTGCCACCTTAGGGAGAATGGCCTTACTCATCACGTTGACTGTCTTCCCTGTTCCCTTATTTTGGTCATTGTTCTCCAGGTTCCAGAGAAGCTGGGGAGGGAAGGGATGTGGTCTGGAGCGCGTGAGAGAGAGAGGGGAGAACCCGGAGGCGGCCGCAACTTCCTCAGAGCAAATTTAGGAAAAGCTGAAGTGAAAAAGGCTTGGGCAGCTGAGGGCTTCCTGCAGCCGGTCCCAGGGGCCAGGGGCACGCGGGTGTGTGTGTGCGTGCGCATGCGCATGTGCAGCTGTGCATGTGGGTGCGCATCAGTGCGCGTGTGTGCATATGTGTGTGCATGCGTGCACTGTGCACGTGTCTGCACGCATATGTGTGCATCTGTGCGTGCGTGTGTGCATGAGCTGTGTGTGCATGTCCACATGCACGTGTGCGGCTGTGCATGTGGGTGCGCATCAGTGCGCGTGTGTGCATATGTGTGTGCATGCGTGCGCTGTGCACATGTCTGCACGCATATGTGTGCATCTATGCGTGCGTGTGTGCATTAGCTGTGTGTGCGCATGCACGTGTGCAACTGTGTGTGTGTGCGCTGTACGTGTGCATATGTGTGTGCATGCGTGCGCTGTGCACGTGTCTGCACGCATATGTGTGCATCTGTGCGTGCGTGTGTGCATGAGCTGTGTGTGCGTGCACAGGCGCGTGTGCTGTACGTATGCATATGTGTGTGCATGCGTGTGCTGTGCACGTGTCTGCACGCATATGTGTGCATCTGTGCGTGCGTGTGCACATGAGCTGTGTGTGCATGTCCACATGCACGTGTGCAGCTGTGCATGTGGGTGCACATCAGCGCGTGTGTGTGCATATGTGTGTGCATGCGTGCGCTGTGCACGTGTCTGCACGCATATGTGTGCATCTGTGCATGCGTGTGTGCATGAGCTGTGTGTGTGCTGTACATGTGCCTGGGTGTGCTGCGTGTGCGTGTCCGCATGCATGTGTGTGTGTGTGTGTGAGAGAGAAAGAGAGAGAGAGAATGCGAGGCGGTGTGTGTCTCTGTGTATGGAGTGTGTCTGTGGGGCTGCTGGAACAAGGGACTGGCCCTCTTGGGGCCTCAGGGGGTTGAGCTAGGAGGTCCTGGATGCTCCAAGACTCCCGGGCACCGTGGGGCTCAGTGCTCCGTCCTCCCATCCCTGGGTGGTGTGACCCCGATGGAAGAGCATGTGGGCTCTGGAGCCAGACTCTCAGGGTCCGGGTCTCAGCTCCACCACCGATTAACCGTGTCACCTTGAGGAAGCAGTTTAGCCACACTGGCCGAGTCTCGGAATCTGAAAAATGGGGATGATCGGAAAAGAACCCACTTCCTATTGTTGTTGCAGGATGTGATGAGCCAGAGCACGTGACGGGCTCAACCAGCAGTGGGACCTCAGTAAACAGGCACGATTGGTATTGGTCTCGCTTCGGCCTGGGTGAGATCAGCCCAGCCTCAGAGAGCAGGCACCACATGCAGCAGAGGGAAGTCTGAGGTGGCCCAGAGGAGGCACCTGCCCCCAGCAGGTGGTCTCAGCTGAGGCTTGAGGGATGAGGATGCTTTGGCCAGGGAAGGAGGGAGGAGGGCAAGGGGCTATAGGGAGCAGGAAGTGAGGGACAGAGATGGCCTGGTGGTAGCTGCCAGGAACTTGGTGAGAGCTCTGCCCAGTGGCACCAAGGAATAAGGCTGCAGTGCAGCCACAGGACCCCCGTCCCGGAAGTGCCTGCCTGCACTGGTCTGGGGCAGCGGGGAGCCATGGTAGGTGTTTGAGCAGGGGCATGAAACCTTCAACCCAGGGCTTCTGGTTCCAGGCTGATAGAGGGAAACCACATAGCATAGGCTGAAAAGATGAGACATTTCCCCACAGAATACCTGTAAAAACAACATAGTAGTTAGAGCATACTGCTCAGCATGGAGTGGTAAAGTCTTAAGGCACATAGGGGCCCAGGGGAGCATGATCCATAAAGCCTTCCTAGAGGAGGAGGGCCTGGAAATGAGCCTTTGTGGAGGCAGTAAGAGACTCTGCCGCAGCGTGCTGGGTGTCTTTGGGCAAACCACTGTCCTCTCTGGTCTCCACTCCCATCTGCCCTGCCAGGGCTGACCCAGGCCCCTTCTCGGTGGCTCTCTCAGCTCTGACATTCCTCCATCAGAGATGAGGACCGCTGGAATCTGCCAGGGGCCGATTCAGGCTCTTGGTTTAGATAGAGACCCCACCTGCCTCAGTTTCCCCTCTGCACTGGGTGAGGCAGGGAGGATAATAATGCTTGATTGTCAAGGACCTTGCACGCCTCAGGGACCAGATGCCAAGGATTGTTTTCCATTCCTGGGAGGGTGGGCCCTTCCTGCCAGGAGAAAATTTCAAGCTCCAGCAGCCGGGGAGGGGGTAGATCCTGCCACCACCCCCTGTGACCACATACCCGCCGCCCAAACCGTGGCATCAATGGCTTTCTTTCTCTTCTCCTTCTCTCTTGGCAAAGGTACCTGCCCAGGGCCCAGAGGCAAGGTCCTCAGCTCCTTTTGTTTGCTCAGAAGCACCCTCTCTCTTCCCCTCTCCCTTCCCGCCTTTGCTGTTCAGGCCCAGAGACACAGCCCCATGGCAGGGGCCAGTGGAACGACCCCCACCCGGGGCCTGCTCATCCCGCTACAGGATGTCTGTTGGTCTGGCGGGTGGGAAGATCGAGGGCTGGTGTCCTCTGGGACACTGGGATTCTTGTTTGGGAATTTGCTACTCAGAGCCCGCTCCCACTCTTCCCTAAATCCATTTCCATGGTTATGCTCTTTGGTTGCAAGACGCTGCATTTCTGAAATTATTTGGTTATAAGAACCTTGGGCCTGGAATGGAAAATGTTCCAATATTCGATGGCCTTGGAATTTTCTGGTTGTAAGAACCTGTGGTGCTAGAATTTTCTAGTTCAAAGGCTCTGTGGTTCCGGAAGTCTGGATCCAGTTGTCTGTGGTCCCAACGCCACACCGTGGGTTGAGGTGCCACGGGAGCTGGGGGGCGGGAGGAGGGACTGGGGAGGGGGCGGTGGTGGGTGGCTCAGTGGCAGGCCAGGTGCACGGGTGTGGGCGTTGGCGACAGCCCCGGCACTGACAGCTGGGCAGGGGCCCCTGCCTGAGCTCATGGCACCTGGCCTTGACCCAGGACCAGAAGGGGACGGGTCGGGAGGGGGTGCCCAGAAGTGGTCCAGCTGAGAAACTTCCACGAGCTCTGCCACCTCCTTCCCTCCTGTTGCCCACACTCCCAGGGGCTGAGGGTGCCGAGCCCACCCAGGGCAGCCCCTCATGGAATGAGGGGAGACTCCAGACACAGGGAGGGAGGGAGGGGCTTTCCCACTCCCACCGAGGGCAGGGGCAGCCCAAGGCACCCCCACCTCCCGCCGCAGGTCCGGGGCTCTTTCTATAGGGTCTCGTGCTAACCAGCCGCTCAGACACCCCTCTTCTTCCCTGGACGTATGGTATCTGCTCACAGACTGAGCCCCCCACCTCACGCCCCTAGAACCCAGCCATCTCAGATCTGGGGCCTGCCAAGAGCCAGGAGCTCAGAGTTTGACACCAGGGGGCCTCAGTCTTCCCATCTGGGCACTGGAGGTGGTGAGCTCTGCCCTTGGGCCCAGCCCACGTCCACTCTGACGGATCTGCTCTTCGGCACCCCCCACACCAGCCCTTCCCCAGGCTCCCCCTGTGCCCCCCTGGCTCCTGTGAAGGGGCTCCCCGCCACTCCCAGCCCCGCTTTGGCATGCTCCCAGCAGGCTCGTGGGAGCTGGAATTCGGAGCAGTCCCTGGCGTGTGTGCACGGCCTCCCGCCTGCCGGGGCACCTCCCCTGACGAGGGGCCAGGAATTCCTCACGCTGGCTCCCAACAAGCCCCTGGGGGAGGAGGAGCTGTGGGAAGGGGCAGGGAACATACTGGAAGTCGGGACTGAGTGGGGGGTTTGGGAGAGAGCCCTGGCCTGTGGACACCCAAGGTAGGACAGGTAGGTGGGGAGAGGCAGGATGTGGGTGAGCTCTGACCACATCCTCCAACCTTGTCTGTGGCCCCATCATGTGCGCCAGGGATGACAGCTTTAGCGGCCTTCTCTCCCTTATATAGATTCGCTTGCGGATTCAAATGTTTACTGAGCATCTACGACGTGCCAGGCATTACGCTAGGTGCTGGGGACCCAGCCACATGGGGCAGAGACAAGTACCGTTCACATGGGGCTTACATTCCTTGCAACGACAGCCGATAAACACAGACCCCATCTGAGTTGTGCTCCTGTGAGTTCCTGGGGGCAGGGGTTTCTCCTGAGCACAGCCCTCTCCCACTGCTCATGCTTCTCCTCGGGCCCTCACCCATCAGCGTGCTGGGGACCATGGCCCTTGGCTGGGCACTGTGTCCCAGGGAACATAGAGGGCAGAGCACTGTGCTGGGTTGCTCCCAGGATGTGCCCTTTCCTTGCCAGGTAACCTTGGGAGAGGCGCCGCTCAGTTTCCTAATCTGCAAGACGAGGCCTCCGGACCAGAAGCGATGGGCACCTTCCCCACCCTAGTGGCCTCTCAGTCTGGTTTCCAGGGCACACGAGGGCCAGTCATGCTCCAGGGGGATTTGGCTGCTGATGGGGGGCTGCCCCAGGGTTGGTGACATCCTTCCAGCTACCTAGCTGGCCCCGCCTCGGCTTGCCTGGTCCTCCAGCTGTGCGGCCCAGAGCCGTGATGTCACGGCTGGGGAGACGGTAACCTCAGGTGGGGGTTACCCTGCCCCAGGCTCCTTGGGCCTATTGCCAGGTCTGCTTCCCATGGGGAGCCTTCACGGCTTGCTTTGCCCCTCTGAACACCTCCCAGCTAACCTGGACCCTCAGCATGGGCTGGACCCTCATCTGGACAAGAGTCAGGTCTCTCCGAGCCCATCTGGTACAGCCAGAGGGCAGGGCAGAGTTGTGGCTCAACCCTAACCTGCTGTGCGCCCTTGGGCAAGTCACTCTCTCTTGCTGGGCTTCAATTCCTCTCCTGAAAAACAGGTCAGTTTGGCATCCCCTGGAGAGCAGGTGGGGGGCCTGACCCAGAGCAGGTGGCCCTGGGTCTGTGGCAGGGAGACGTCTCCTTCGGTTGTATGGATCATTCAAACACACCCCTACTCTCCAACTTTAACGGCGCCAACAAGCTGATGTTGCCTTTCATCACCAGCCTGTGCTCCGCTGTCTCTTCTGTGGCCCCAAACAGAACACCGGATCCCCCCCCACTGCTCCCCACTGGCCATCCCTGGCTCAGTAAATGGCACCACTGCTCACCTAGTTTCTTAAGCTAGAAACCCACAGGTGCTCCTTGCTGCCCACAACGATGTGGACAAATCTCCCATTGGGAGCAAAAAGTCACACAAGCTAAGGAGCCCGGGCCGCGGCTGTGGGTACACGCAGGTCAAGGCGGGGCGAGGCAGGAGGATGGTCCTCCTTGGCGGTCGGGTGGGTGGGTGGGTGCTGACCAGAAGGAGAAGAAGAAGGGATCACTTCTGGGGGCCAGAAGTGATCTGGCTCTCGATCTTGGAGCCCGTTTTACAGGTATGTTGAGTTAAAATATCTCATCATCAGTC
Source organism: Neomonachus schauinslandi (assembly GCF_002201575.2). NCBI lineage: Eukaryota > Metazoa > Chordata > Mammalia > Carnivora > Phocidae > Neomonachus > Neomonachus schauinslandi. Next base: position 9,604,260 of record NC_058407.1, read on the forward strand.
TTGATTCATCTCTTCCCTCTTGTCTACTTCGTACAGTGGGAGGTGAAAATCCTAGGGGTCACACACCTTCCCATCTACACGGGGCAGGGGTGGGGGGGTGGGCAGCTGCTGAACAAGGAAAACAGGTAAATATGTTGTAAATTGGAGAGCAGGAAGAAGTAGGAAGGAAGCGAAAGGACATGACTAGGGAGGCGAGCCCTCAAGCGAGTGAGGGAAGGAGCCACGAGGCTCCTGCGAGGTGTCCCAGGGAGGGGGGAGAGGTACACAGCGCGTGCCAATGCCCTCAGGAGGGAACTGAGGACAGGTAGACAGATTTGTACTGTTGTGGGTTAGAAGAGGTCACTGTGAGGGCTAGGGAGAAATAGAAAGCAGAAAACGGGGATTGGAAGTTGTCATTTTAGGGGTTGATAAGGAAAGTTGAAATACTTAGGGGCTGATATTTTAGATAGGGTGGTCCCTGGTTTAATTGCGGGCAGGGCCCTTACTATCTCCCCAACCTGCGTCTACTGTTCTCCCTGGAACACGCTCCCCTCTCCCCGAGGGCATCCCTTGCCCTGCATCCCGGCTGCCTTGCCTGGATCGTGGGATGGGTACCCGCGTGACAGACGAGTGAACGATCTTTGACAGACAGCCCTGCTTTTGTGCACCACGAACACACCCTTGCTGCGGAGATTTGTTTGGACACCGCTTTCCCCCTGGATGTTCTCTCGGTGCCGCCCACCAGGCCTGCTCTGTTCTGAGCTATTCCCTGCAGGAGGTGGAGGGCGTGGGCTGGGACTCACGACCTGGGCTAGATCTCATCTCAGTTGCTCCTCGCTGGGTGGCCTTGGCAAGCGCCTTCCTTCCTGAGTTGGCTTCCTGGACTGTAAAATGGGGATATTCACACCCAGGCAGGGTGACGTGAAGGCAGGGGTCGCCGAGGCCTAGCACGGGCCCGGCCCGTGGGAGGAGCTGTGAGCTGGGGTGTCCAGGGGCTCCCTGGGTAGAGGGGCTTGGAAGGGGAGTTCTTAGGGAAGAGAAATTCATGGGGGTTGGTGTCCAGGGATTTGGATTTTGGCCTGGGTGACTTGGGGCAAGTTGCCTTCCCTCTCTGATCACTGCAAGATAGCTGGCGTGGCTGCCCTTTGGGGGACTGGGGCCTGGGACCGGGGTGCTTTGGCTTGTGGAGCCCCACCTGGCAACAGGAGGGTGTGGGGCGGTGTCGGAGGCTGGGAGAGCGGCAGCTCAAAGTGTCTGGGGCAGACAATGCACACTGTGTACGGGGGAGCAGGGTGGGGCTGAGTGGGTGGCACGGAGGCACCCCAGCAGGAATGTGCTGGCCTGTCTAGGAATGTGAGCACATCACTTCCCTCGTGACCTGCTTCCCCACAGTGGCCCCGCGCCCACCCTGCCGCTCGTGGTTCGGCGGAGCCCGGAATGGCCGAGGTAGGCACGGGCTGACCGGGAATTCCTGGGTCTCCGCTCCCTGTAAGCCTGAGCAACCTCCTGGGCCTTGGAAGAGTGATGGGGGCGGGCGCACGGAGCTTCCCCGTGCCTTTGGCTCTCTGGGTGGCCTTGGGCAAGTCCCTGCCTCCTTCAAGGCCTCAGTTTCCCCATGTGTATAAATGGTCTCTGATGGCCCTATAGGGACTTCCTTGGGTTAAAACATCTCTCGTGGCCCAATCACCTCCCTCTCTCTGCCTCGCTCTCCCTCCATGGAGTGAGGACTTGGTCTGTCTGGGTCAACCACTCTGTCCCTTGGCCCAGAACAAAGCGTGGCCATGGCTCCTCCGCTCAGTAAACATTTGCTGAATGAAGTCATTTTCATTATCATTCAGATCATTTTCTGCTTGCTGCCCCCTGGTCCTTTCTCTGCTGCTTCTCATTCTGTCTGTCCGTTGCCCTGTTCTGGGGGTTTTCGGGACAGCGGGCTTCCCACCCAGCAGCTTCTAGTGGGCTCAGCCGATGGGAGGGTGTCTCTCCCCTGCTCTCCTCCTCAGTCCAGCCAGGCGCCCCCCCCACCCAAGCTCCTGTGTGTGTGTGGCCTTCCTCCCGGCCGCCCCTTTCACTGGCTCTCCCCTCAGCCCCTCCTTGCCCCTCAGCTCTGGGGACGCTCCCAGATCCTCTGATACGCCTCTGCATAGCTCATCTGGCCAGCTCAGAGTGGCCCCTTGTCCAAGCTCGCTTCTCCTAAAGCCCCTTCTATGTGCTTCCTGCCAGGACGCTACCACGTGTGTTCATTGTATCCTCCCAGCCACTGGGCCAGCGGCTTTCATGATCCCCATTTTACAGAAGCGAAAACTGAGGCCCAGAGAGGTGCTGCGAATGGCTCCAAGCCTTGAGGCCGGGGAATGTCAGAATTGGAACCCCGGTCTGTTACTCTGCTGTCTGGGGCCTTGGGTCCCGGAAAACACTTGCTTTTCAGCTTTCCTGACGGTCACAGAGTTAAAAGCTTCAGTCCCGATGTCTAGCTCACCCGGCCAGGCCCCGGGCTTACTGCAGGCGCTCCCACTCGGCTCCTCCCTGTGGTGGGGCTGTGGGCAACGGCAGCTGGGTGGGCCAGGGGACCCCTCTGCCGAGGCCTGCAGTCAGGGCAGGTAGAGTCGAGGGCTGGGAGCGTCCGGACTCCCTCTGTCACCGGCCGTCTCTGTCCTGCAGCCCGGGGAGCAGACAGCCCCTCCCTGGGGAACTCCCCGACCGGCCGGTGAGCCCAGGGTCCAGACAGGCTCCCAAACTCCCGAGGTGGCCGCTGGATGACTTCATGGGCCTTTCCCTGCTCCTGAGTCACCACGACTCGCTCGCTGACCCCTTGGGCACCTTTGGAGGGAGGAGGGGGGGTGGCGGGGCTGGTGGGCAGGGCGAGTCTCTGTTACCTAATGGTGCAGGGGGAGGTGGGGGGAGGCAGGCTGTGGTGTTGCCTCTGGTGTGTCGTATGAGGGGGCATCTTGGCCCCTCTCTGGGCCTCGGGGATATCACCCCCTCTGGGGTGCATCTAATGCCCCCCATTCCAGTCTGGGCCTGGGAGAGCTGGCCAGCTTGGGACTGTCTGGATGTGGCAGCAGCAGAGTGAAGGAAGGAAAGTGCCTCTGTTTCTTCCCTGCTCCGCCCCCAACACAGGTGTGAGTCAGCCCAGGTGAGGAAGCTGACTCACCTTCCCACCTGGCCCTGGAGAAAGGGCCGCTTTCCCTTCCCCCGGGGGGTGGAATCAAACTTGAACTTGACTTTTACTTGCAGAAGAGAGTGACTCTGACACTGGGGGTGGGGGGTGGTGCAGACACAGTGCAAGGAATTAGGGTGTCAGGTCCCTGGAGGAAGACGCCAAACACCTACTAAGCGCCAGTCTCACGGCATCCACTTGGCAGACATTATCTTAGAGAATCCTCAAGCCAACCTGTCAGTAAATACCGAGGGTCTGCAGATCAGGAGACTGGGGCTCAGTGTGGGGAGTCACTCACTTTAGGTCACACTGCCCGGGTAAGTGCCTGTGGACGGAGATCTGACCCAAGCCTGGGAGTTTTGTTTTTGGAGGAACTTTCTTACCCCATCTTACACCCCCAGCCCCCCACTGTGAGTTCAGCCCCAACTTCCTTAGAGACCAGGGGAGGCTGGGAGGTGCAGAGGCAGGGAGGAGCGGGGGGACTGCACACCCCCGCACCTTCACACCCCCCCCACCTGTGTCACAGGGTCCAGGGGTTGCCAGGGAAGGGGTGAGATCCTCCCCTGTGCCCCCATCATGGGTTAAGTCTTCTCCCCCACATTCTGCTCTCGTTAATCTTTAAACAGCCTGATGATTAATTAATTACCAAAACCCATGGGGGCCCGGTTGAGTGCACCTGCTGCTTGTGACCAGGGCGCCCTCTCCCCAGCCCCCTGTCCCCCAGCCACAGTGTGGGCAGAGAGACGCACAGGTGAGGCCCGCCGGACTCCCAGATGCAGACAGAGCAGCTCTGTCACTGCTGGGGGCAAACCCTGCTCTGTCCCAGGCCTCGGCCGCAGCACGGCCTGCAGATGGCAGGGACAGGGCAAGGGCCGCCAGAGGAAGGAATACAGAGCCCGAGAGGCCAGGCAGGGGGAGGAGGGCGGCTGGGACCTCCTCCTGGCCTCGCTTACACAGGCTCTGTTGGAACCCCGCAGGGCACACTGGAAGCTTCCCGAATCTTTGTGCCCTTGGTTTCCAGCACTGCGCTGGCTCCAAGGACCATCTGAGCCTGGCAAGTGTCTGCTGACTGGACAAGACAGGCCCAGTGTGCGTTCTGACCCCTCTACCCCTTCACCAGCCTGAGCCTCAGTTTCCCTCATTTGCCTGACTGTCCTGCTTGCCTCCTGGGAAGAACTGAGCAGAATGATTCTCTAGTAGAAATGCTGGGGGCTGCAGCTGGTGGGTGTGAAGGAGATTTGGGGGCAGGGCTCTTGCTGAGAAGCAGCAGGACAGGACACAGGACTCCTAATTCAGAAAGTGACGTTGGCCAAATCCTTTCTTCTCTTTGAGCCTCCGTTTCCTCATCTGGGGGACCAGGGGCTGAGATCAGTGAATGCCCAGGACCTTGGGGGGACCTCTAATGGGTGAGTGGGTCCTTGGTGCCATGAAAGCCCCCTGCCCACCACTCCCTTTTCCCTCCCTTTTCCCTCCATGTCCCCACCACGCCCCAGGGTACTTAGCTCACCCCCCTGCCAGGAGGTGCTGGGCTGTGAATGTCAGCAGGTCATCTCTCCACGGACAGGAGGATGGCCCATTATCTAGAGGTCTAAGGACCCCGGGTGACTTCCAGCCAGGTCTGCCAAGGCGCGTGGGAGAAATGTCAGTCTTGCCCATGGTGACCATTTTTACCTCATTTCTGAGGGGCCTGGCCTCCCTGAGAGCCTGAAACACTGACCCTGGGAGGCAAGGGGCCTTTGAAGACACATGGTCTTTGGGGGTTTTAGAGTTTTTTAAAATTGAAAGGAAATAACACAAGTAATCCATAAATCCATAAGCCCACTCTTATCGTAGGAAGGCATATTGGCCTTCCCACCCTGTCAGGGTTCAATCGAGTCCCCCCAAAATTCATGTCCACCCAGAACCTCCGAATGTGACCTTATTTGGAATAAAGTTTTTTTGCAGATGTACTTAGAATAAGGATTTCAAAATAAGATCATAATGGGATTGGGTGGGTCCTAAACCCACCAAGAGTGTCTTTACATGAGGAAGGAGAGGAATATTTGAAGATGAAGACGTGGGAGCGAAGGAGTCATTTGAGACAGAGGCAGAGACCGGGGGACCAAGTAACAGGCCACACGGGCTGGGGCCACCAGAAGCCGGAAAAGGCAGAAAGGATCCTCTCCTGGAGCCTTTGGAGGGAGCGCGGCCCTGATAATGCCCCGTTTCAGACTTCCGGCCTCTGGGACCGAGAGAGTCAGTCTTTATGTGTTGTCTTAGGCCACCCAGTTTGTGGTGATTTGTTACGGCAGCCACAGGGTACACACCCGGGTCCCTGGGTCTCTCACTGTCTGTGGTCTGTCCCTTCAGGGCTTCTCTCTGCTCTCCACACATGACTATGTCGTGTAGACAGACATTGTGCCCTTAAAACTCAAATAGGCACACGCCCCACGGGATGTTCCATAAATGGCTCTCGCCCACCCGCCCACGTGCATCTGGGAGAGGGTCCAGGTTCTTCCTCTCCAGCTGACTCCATCCTTTCTACTAGTCCACGTGTGACTCTGTGGTCCCTCCTTCAACAAGCCTGGCTGATGGACACGCGGGTCCTTTCCAGCTCTTTTCCATCAGACACAATGCCACGACGAGTGTCTTTGCCCCGTCCCTTTGGCAGCTGCTTGGTGGTTCCTGGAGCATAGAAGTGTCCTTAGAAGGGGAGTTACTAGGTCACAGGGGTAAGCTCATTTACAATTTGATTGGTTTCGTCAGATGGAGACAACATGTATTAGAAACGTAGACTCTTGAGAAGGAGAGAAGCATGGAAGTAGACTTTTGGATTTTATAGTGTTGGATACTCCCAACCCCGGAATCAGGATACTCGAAGGCATTGGGAGAGGGGCCCTGGAAAGGACATCTGTGCTGGGGTCTCACTCAGGGGGAGCCTTGAGTAACCTCTCCCCAACCCTCTGTGGGTCTCTGTCCCTCTGGGGTGGGCAGGGGAAAGCAGAGGGGATAGGACTGGGGCCCTGGGACCCTGGCAGGGGAGCTGGGGGAGCTTGGCATGGAGTAAAGCACCTCCCCAGCCTGAGCATCCAGGTTCTCTGAGGTATCAGGCCTAGTTGGGCCCCTGGAGTCACACACAATGGCCCCTCTGTGCGTGGCTCAAAAGATGTGCATGGAAAGGGCAGGATGGGGGTAGAGGAGGTGGGGCCCACCTGTTTCTTTCTTTCTTTTTTTTTTTTTTAAAGATTTTATTTATTTATTTGAGAGAGAGAATGAGAGACAGAGAGCATGAGAGGGAGGAGGGTCAGAGGGAGAAGCAGACTCCCTGCCGAGCAGAGAGCCCGATGTGGGACTCGATCCCAGGACTCCAGGATCATGACCTGAGCCGAAGGCAGTCGCTTAACCAACTGAGCCACCCAGGCGCCCCGGGGGCCACCTGTTTCTAAGGCTGATCTGCTAGCCCAATATGGTGGAAGTGATGCTATGTCAGAGCCTCGACCCAGCCCGTGAGAAATGGCAGCTTCCACGACGCATCTCTTGGGACGGTTGCTCTTGGAACTCAGCCACCATGCTGTAAGGAAGCCCAATCACCCCACGGAAAGGCCATGTGGAGAGGAGAAGAGCCCAGCGGAGCTAACGGGTCACCCAGGTCCCAGCTGAGCTACTCCAGCCAATGCCACGGAGAGCAGGGGGTGTGCCTTCCCTGCCGAGCTCTGCTTATTTGCTCTGGTTTAAGCCACTGAATTTTGGAGTCATTTGTTACCTAGTGAGAGAGAACTGGAACACCCCCAGGGCCAAGAGAGTCACCACCAGTGCCTAGGAATAGGCTCTGGGCTCAGACCCACCAGCCATGTGCTAAGACCTCTCTCTGAAGATAGTGATTTTACTGGTACTTGCCCCACAGGGCCCTGAGAGGGTGAAATGGGACGATGCAGGGAGGGGCCCGGCATGACGTGAGCCCAAGGTGAGCGGTAGCTGTTAGGACTGTTGGCTGCTACTGTTATTTTCCTAGGCACTAGAAAATTACTCCAGGTTTTATTAAAACAGGTAGATCCTTCACTGCTTCTTCCTTCAGGGGCCTCCCCCTCCAGGAAGCCTTCCCTGATCACCCCAGGCTGAGCCGCCACCTCCTCTGTGCAGCTACAGCCCCCTGTTCCACCCCTGCCACGGTGTGGGTCCCCCCACCCCGTGTGGCCATGGCCCGTTTATAGCTACCAGGCTGGGAGCTCCTCAAGGGCATCATTAGAAGGGCCAGCAAGTGGTTGAAGGGTCCAAAGTAAGGGCAAGGTCTGTATGCGCCCGGTGGGGGCTCTGGGGTGCTTCTGTAGTTGAATGCAGCCAGGGTGTGCACCTGGGTGGGTCTGGGGCGCAGGCCGCTGTGTGTTTCGGCAGGCCTGTGTGCACACGAGTACCTGCGTGCGTGTCTGGAGGTGGACGCGGGTCCGCCTCTGTGTGCGGTGCGCCCCTGCGTTCCTGCCTCCGTGGGGGAACGTGTTCGTTCGCATGCATTCGTGGATTTGCAGGAGGGCCGTGTGCATGGGGTTGTGTGTGTGTGTGTGTGTGTGTGTGCGTGCGTGCGTGCACGCGCACCCGAGAGCACGCTTCCAGGGCCAGGCTGCTACCGTGAAAAGCCTCTGTAGCAGCTGCTACATCCAGGTCCCACCATTCCTCACTTGAGAACTAAAAATAGCCCATGTCCAGCTCTGCCCCAGGGGGCAGGGGGCCGACGGGCAGCCCTACCCGGCACCCTAGCCAGGTGGTTGCTCTCCTCCCTTCTTGGGCCACCGTCCTCCTTGCCTGTCCCCGCCTCGGGCTCCTGTGAGCTCATGGAGGCCCTGCTCAGCTGGGGCAGGGAGGGAGTGGGGAGGTGCCGAGGCCCTGCCCCTGGCCAGGCGGCTGGACTCAAGCAAGGCCCAATAAGGTCAAGCATGGCTTGGGGTCCGCCCCCTCGCTCCCGCCAGGGCCAGCCGGACGGACATGAGTCAGCACAGGGGGCATCGGGCAGCCCAGACCTGACCACGGGCTGGTGGCAGGGGAGGCCCGGGGGTGGGCTCTCCTCCCTGGGCAGGGCAGGAACTGGCCAGGAGGAATCACCTGCTGGTGTCGGCCAAGCCCTGACCTCATTCTCCATCTTGAGGAACACGGCTTCCACCTGCACCCAGAAAGCCCCTCTTGGAGGCCCCCCGTGGGCTTCCTGCCCTGGTCTGGTCATACCCCTTAGCATTCACAGGCCGGACACCCACCCTGCACAAGGATGCTTCCTGGCTTAGCTGCAGTGCCCCAGGGGGCTCCCATACACCACCACCCCCCTTCGCCAGGAAGTCCTCGCTGACCCCCAGGCTGCCCTGGGGCATCTTCTGAGCTTCGAGCTCCCTCCCTTGCAGCCCCTCACTCAGCAGGGAAGCACGTCTTTTTCATTTCCATGTTCCCATTGGGGTCCCTCAAACCTTCTCCATCACAGCCTGGGAGGAGGTGTCATTCTGTCCTCCTCTACAGGGGACCAAGCCAAGCGATGTGACTGGCCCAAAGTCCTCATTTACTGTGTGACTTTAGGCTAATAGCTTAACCTCTTTGGTTTCCTTATCAGAGGGCTCAACCTCCTCTTGGTGATGCTGTGTGTTGTGTAAGGGGACACCATGAATTCTTGAGGTATCCTGCAAATCCCACCTTGGGCAGGATGTACTGGGGGATCCCCAGACACAGGCTCTATTGGGGGCTGTGCAGCCCCCAGCTGGACCGGAGGTTCAGGGATGGAAATGCTTCTGGCTGGAACCCAGATGGTCTCTGGACCTGGGGTTGAGCCATTCCCGGAAGGAATCCAGCTACTCTGAGCCCAGCTGGGGTAGCTGGGGGACCCGGAACTGCCCCACTAGTTCAGGAAGGAACCTGGAGAAGGAGCCTCTGGCCTGGGGCGTGGGAGGGGCCATGGCACACCCCAGACTGTGGAGCCTCAGCTGAGAAAGGGGAGGAGTTAGAGGAGGACCAAGGACTCCTTGGCCTGGCCCCTGAGCTCTGAGCCAGCCTCCCCAACTTCTTGTCGCGTGACTCGGTTTCCTCATCTGAAAAATGCAATTATAACTGCCTCACCTCAGAGAGCTGTTGTGGGGCCTGAGTGGATCAGGAACGTGTGCACAGGGGCCTGGCACACAGTGGGCCTCGTCTGGGGCACCTCCCCTCCCCCATCCTCTCTGCCTCCCAGACCCCAGGACACCTGCAAATGCCTCCTCGGTCCCAGGCTCAGAGAATGACACAAAGGGGGGAAAATGGGACAATTAAAACAAACAAACACCCTATATACTTGCTAAGAGGCTCACGCATGTCCAACAATCCAACTACATCAAAGGGTGTGGAATGAAACGTCCCCCTCCCACCCCTTCAGTTGGCTTCTAGAGGCTTCTCCCGGAGAGGGCCTATGCAGATACACTTGGATATATATTATCTTTTTGTTCCCCACCTTAAGCCCATATCCCTAAATGGCAGATTCTTCCTTGCACCTTGGAGAGTGGCCCACACCAATACACACAGGGCTTCCTCATCCTTCTCCATGGCTGAGATGTAAGGTGGCCCATCGTTTCTTTCACGAGACTCTGGACGCAAGTATTATTTATTTATTTAATTAGGAAAGCAAGGGAACGGCTTAAGGAAAGCGGCCTTCCTCACATCTGCAATGGGGGCCCCGGGTTTGAGTGTGGACTCCACCACATACCACGTGGTCGGCGGGGGGCTCAGGGGGACTGGCAACTTGCTTCTCCTCTCTTGGCCTCAGTTTTCTCGCCTGTGAAATGGGGGTTGTATCCGGCACTGAGATAATTTGCGAACAGGTGGCCCACTGGCTGTACCCTGTTCGTGGAGGTGTTTTGCTCCCCCCAAGTTTTCCAAAATCTGGAGATTTCACATTAAAGTCCTGGCTTTTGAAAATTCAAGCCTAGCAATAGGGGGCTGGAGCGCTTTGGATGGGGCAGGGGCCTCTGCTTGGCCACAGGCCCCACCATGCCTCATTGGCCACTTCCATTCCCTCTTGCCTGATCTTGTCAGCCTCCTCCATGGGGGGCGGGTATGTGTGTGTCTTTGGCAGCTGGGATTAGGGTTGTGCAAGCATAATGGGGGTTTTGTGAACTCCCCAAGGTCAGGGTCGCCTGCACCCTACACAGGCCCAGCTTCATCCTCCAAAGTGTCTGGGATTTGGTAGCTGGAGCCAGGGCTCGTGTAGGCCGGGGGACCCAGGCCCTGAGCAGGAGGCTCCAGAGTGTCTCCCCTGCCAGAAGGAAAGAGGAAATTGCTGGCACCATGTCTGGGAAGGGCTCCGGGCTCCCAGCCAAGCAGCTGTGTCCCAAGAGGCAACAGCTAAGTCTTCTTCCCTAGGCTGGAGCCGGAAGCTAGGCTACAGGCACCTGGAGTTCCCATCTCCTGGTCCCCAGGATGCGGATTCCTGTACGCCACCCCCCACGCCTTCCTCTTCCTCACCTCCATTTGGTAGCCACATCCTGTAGGTTGGGCCAGGCCTAAAGGGGAGGCAGGACGTGGGTGGGCTCCCGGGGGGACCTCAGTGGCATCCTTTCTCCAGGGCGGTTGAAGTCTCTTCTTGGCACCAGAGTGCCTTGAAACACAGTTGGAAAACCACTGATGGAGCCCTTTTGAGAAATAGAAAACAGCGGCCTGGGCTGGGGAAGGGTAGGAGGGTCAGACCCCGGAGGACCCTTGCAGTCCCTCCTAACCCCCAGTCTACACTGGAGCCTGGCACGTGAAAATGCAGCGTGCGCTGCCCCAGCCCTCCTCCCCTGGAAAGCCTGCCCTGACAGCCCACCCACCTTGCTCTCGTTTGTCCAGAAGGCCAGGGACATGTTGGGACTCCACCGCTTCCTATGTCCGACACCCCCTTTCTCCAAGCCTAACTGTGCGCCATCTGCCAAATGCCCACCTCCCAGGGTTGTTGTGAGCAGCGAAAGGGATGCTAATGCAAATAACAGGAATACTAAGCCCAGCATTACCCCTCCCTGAGCTCCAACCAGATGCTGCAGCTCATTTGTTAAAATAGCTTTATTAAGACCTAACTTGCATCCCATAAAACTCACTCATTTAAAGTGTGTGGTTCCATGGTTTTTAGGGTGTTTACAGAGTCATACAACCGTCACCATAATCTAATTTTAGATTGTCCCTGAAAGAAACCCAATCCCCACCGGCAGCCATGCCCTGTTTCCCTTCCCCCAGCCCTGGGAGCCACCCGCATACTCTCTATGGATGGGGCTCTTCTGGACTTTTCACATCAATGAAACCACACAGTATACGGTCTTTCGGTCTTTTGCGACTGGCTTCTTTCACTGAGCATCTTGTTGTGGCACAGATCAACATTTCATCCTTTTTTTTAATGGCTAAATAATATTTCATCGCATGGATTTACCATATCTGATTTATCCATTCATCCGTGGTGGACACTTGGGCTGTTCCCTCTTTTTGGCTATTATGGCGAATGCGTCTATGAACATACCCGCACGAGTCTTTGTGTGGACATATGTTTTCATTTCTCTTGGGTGTATGCCTAGGCAGAGAGCTGCTGGCTCAGATGGTAACTGTGTTTAACATTTTGAGGAACTGTCAAATCATGTTCCAAAGCCGCTGAATCATTTTACATTTCCACCAGCCATGTACGAGGACTCCCATTTCTCTGCATCCTCACCAACCCTTTTTTCTAGTCTGTCCTCCTGATTATAGTCATCCTAGTAGGTGTGAAGTGGTACCTCGTTGTGGTTTTGATTTTTTTTTTTTTTAAATAAGCTCCATGCCCAGTGCAGAGCCCAACACGGAGCCCGAACCCACAACGCTGAGACCAAGACTTGAGCCAAGATCAGGAGTTGGATGCTCAACAGACTGAGGCACCCAGGCGCCCCCTGGTTTTGATTTTGATTTCCCTAACCATGAATCATGGTGATCATCTTTCATACATATTTTTTGGAGAAATGTCTATCCAAATGGCAGGATCTCATTTAACCCTCACAATGACATCATGAGGTTTGTGGTTCAGAGGAGCTCATGAGAGATAGTGGGGACAGGACTGGCAAGCTCTGGGCCACCATGCTGGGCACCAAATCTGGGGAAGAGGGGCCTCATGCATTACAAAATCATTGGAGTGGAGGCCATAGCTGATGGGGGGGATAAGGCAGTATTTGGACTTCCCCCCCACCCCAGGGCTGCAGCAACAAAGAACTGAGCCCTGAGTTCTATTTCTGTCTGCTTCTGTTTCATTCTGTGACTTTGGACAAGACACCTCCTGCTCTGGGCCTAGCTAACATTTCCCTATCTAACATTTATTCTGCTGTGAGAACCAGGTGCGGTGCTACAGGTGAATTCACTGAAAGCAAGATGAGGGGCTTGGTGGTTCCAACCCCCAGGTGGCTCACCTCCAGTCCCTGGCCTGCCGGGGCCGGCTGTGCGCAGGGGCCTCTGTTCTGGGTCTTGGGCCAGCCCGCGCTCTTGGGCATCAAATGCTGGGAGGTCTGGGTCTGCAGGGAAGACCTTACTCAGGCTGGTCGTGAGCAGAGAGCAGGTGGTCAGTGCCTGGGCTGCTAGTCTGTGGGAAGCAGCACATTTGTCCCTTGGCTGAATGCTCCTCCCCACTGTCCCCCTGCAGCTTCCACCTGGGGGCGGGGGTGAGGCCCTAAGCTGGAAGGGGAGAAGAGGTGGGTCAGGCTGGGGAGGAAGAAACTGCGCAGACTGACTCACTCACTCGCTCACGCGCTCACTCACCAGTTGTTTGTCCATCCCTGGGTGCCGGCCTTGCACGGCGCCTTCTGGATGGAAGTGCTGAGCACAATATAGTCATCATCTCAGGAGACTTGCTGAGGGGATGGGCCCCGCAAACCTGGGACCCGGCTGCACGCAGCACCCCCAGCCCTGCCCCACGGAGCTCTGGTTGAGCAGGACAGACAGGAAGAGAAGCCGATGCAGAATCATAGCCATTCCTTAGGGTGTTTGCCGGCGGCCAGGCGCCGCCCTAAGGCGCTTGAACAAGTAGTCATTGAATTCACCATGCGGCGCTCTTATGGCAAAACCAGTATCATCTCTGTTTATAGATGGGGAAACTGAGGCTAGGAGAGGAGGGGGGACTGGGTCAAGGGGTCCCAGTGAGTTAGTTGCAGAGCTGGGGGGAGAAACCTTGTGTCCTGCTCCCAGCTCTGGGTCCCCTCCCCACCCTGCAGCCCCTTCGTCTTTTCCCCACCCCACCCTCTAGAACTCAGACCTGGTGCTTTGCTCCCCCTGCCCCCTACCTCACAGTATCTGAGCAGTGTTTTAGACGGCCGGCCGGTGTGCTGCGGAGAAACTTGCAGCAGTCAGGGTATTGGGTTCAAGCCCTCACTGTGACTTGGGCAAGGCCCCTGACTTCTCTGGTTCCAGGTTCTTCCTTGGTCAGCAAGAGGGCTGGGCTGGGTGCTCTTGAAGGGCACTGTCTTAGGGCAGCTCTGGAGAGCATGGGCTGGGTCAGGGTGGGCTCCCTGGCGAGGTATGGGTAGAACTGGGCTTGGGGAAGGGTGGCTGCAGCCGTTGGGTCACTTTTCAGGGGACACTGGAGACTTGGCCCTCCCCATCCGCAGCTCTGGCTCACTTATCATCTGCCTGTCTCAGGCGGCTCTTCCGAGTGGCTCCTCAGATTTCAGCCTGGAGTTTGTGATAGTGAGATCGTGGGAGCCCCGGGGGGGCAGGTGGGTGGCCCCGCTGCTAGCAGGGTTCCGGCACCCCGTCTCCCCTGGGTTATCTCTGGTCTGGGACAGGCTGAGAAAGTGAGAAGCTGTGTTATCTCCTCCTAGCTTCCCTCCGGAGATAAGGCTGCCTCAAAGCCCTCTTGTTCTGCCCCCCTCACACCCACTGGCCCCCCGGGAAAGTGGAGAGGCACCAATGCAGCCCTGAGGCCATGGGCAGGGAGGGGGAAAGAAGTGAGGCTGAGTGGACCGAGCACTGGGCAGGGAGCAAGGGGGGCCTGGAGGGTTTTCAAACCTCCCCCTTCACTCATTCACTGCATGCTCACTGAGCACCTGCCATGTGCTGGAGCGGGGAGAGAGTTAAAGTAGTTCACACCCAGTGCGGCCCAGGCCCTGGTCAATCAGGTGACGGGGGCGGGCAGGACCAGGGATCCCCTTCTGGAACATGGGGTGCACACTAGTTACTAGTCATAAGGAGGTCTGGGGGTCCTCAGGGAGGGCTCGGGCAGGTGGGGGGCGTTTGGAGGCCCGGAGCAGAGGCTAAAACCAAATGGAGAGACATTCTACAGACCACCCAGTACTCCTCAAGTGTCAATGTCAGGAAGACTGAAGACCATCACGTGTGGGAGATACTAAGGTGACGTGAAGGCCAAATGCCCTGTGGGATCCTAGAAGGGTTCTGGCACAGGGAAAGGACATCGGTAACAAAGCTGGGGACATCTGACTAACGTCTGTGGTGTGCAGGGTTGTAACCCTGCTAACGTCTTCCTTCTGATCAATGCAGCCCAGTTATGTTGGATGTTAACATTGGGGGAACCTGGGTGGAGAGTGCGTGGGAGCTCTCAGAATTATCTTTATAACTTCTAGAAGCCTAAAATGAGTTCTGAATAAAGAGGTAAAAAAAATGGAGGGGGGGGAAGGGGGTCAAAGTCAGAGAGATGTGACAACAGAAATGGAGATCCGAACTAGGTCGGAAGACGCTACGTTGCTGGCTCTGAAGATGGAGGAAGGGGCCGCAAGCCAAGGAATGCAGAGGCTTCTAGAATCTGCAATAGGCAAGGAGACAGACTCTCCAGAAAGGAGAGCCTCCAGAAAGGACACAACCCTGCCGCCATCCGGATCTCCAAAAGTGGAAGGTACAAAAATGGTGTTGTGTTAAGTGCCCACGCTTGTAGTCATTTGTTACAGCGGCCGCGGGAGACTCATGCAGACCGTAAGGAGGTCACAGTGACGGTTGACACCACTGATGAGCTCTCAGAAAGGGCATGGCAGCATCCTTTAAGTGCTTTACATACGTTAGCTCAGTGAATCTTCAGACACCCCTCTGCAGAGGGACTATTATCGCTCCCATTTTAGAGGAAGAAACTAAGGCACAGAGAGGTTAAATGACTTGCCCAAGGCCACACAGCTGGGTCGGCCAGGCAGGGGGCGACTGCACGCGTGGGTAGCCGCTGTCCCCACTGCCCAGCTTCATCTTGTGTGTAAATGCTGACCCCACACTGCCAGTGTTAGGCCCTTTACATGGACGATTAGGTTACCTTCGTAACTACCCTACAGGCTAGATGTTCTTGTCATTCTCCATCTTACAGGCAGGGAAACTGAGGCCCAGTGGTCAGAGGACAGACCTGAGGTCAGAAGGACAAGGCTGGAGAGTGCTCCCCCATGAGCCTGCTGCCTCCTGCTGGGGAGCTGCTTCCAGCCCCCTCTCCTGCCCTCTTGTCCACATTCTCTGGGCTCCCAGAATGGGAATGGCATCCTGGTCAGATGTCCCCGCACCCCTGCATGCCAGAGGCCGAGGGACATCCCGGCCCCATTGTTCAGGCCAGGAAGCCACCCCCTCCCTTAATGGCCAGGGGAGGCGGTCTTTGGGGGGAAAGTTCCTTCCCAGAGAGGTGAATGCCCAGGGAGCAGGCCCTGGCTGGGCCCAGGCCAGAAGGCACAAGCTGGTCCTTTAAGGGAGGGGTAGGGGTGGGGGCTGTGCACCAGGGGTTTCCTTATCAGAAACCCTTTCTGGGGGATGGGGGTGGACCCAGGACCAAGGGCGGCTGGTGTCAGCAGCTGCGGTGGGGGTAAGGGGCTCTTGTTTAAGGTCTGGCCTCCTCCCTCTCTGGGCTCCGTTTTCTCTGCTGTAAAGTGAGAGAGTGGGGCAGGGGCTCTCTAAGCCCCTGGGGTTCTGTGAGCCTCTGACCCCGTGGGTGAGCGCTCCCCTGTTCATCCACAACGATGCCGCGCACGCTCACGGGGGCATCCACGCCAGGTCTGCTCCTGACGGCGAGCGAGGCACTCTCCCTTACAGCGTGTTTTGGAGGTGAGGAAGCTGAGGGACAGAGAGGTTAAGGAACGCCGAAGGTCACCCAGCCAGTGAGCATGAAGCTGGGAGGTATGCCTGGGAATCAGACTGCGCGGGCGCCCAAGACCACCAGCCAGAGCCACTGTCCTGTATCAGGGCTCACTCTCCCTTTCTCTCCTACCTGCCCCCTCCCTGCCCCCACCAGCAGAGGGGTGGAAGCTGGATCAGGGACTGAGGAGTGAGGGCCTTCTTGCGGGAACTGAGACCATGGATGTTGCCGGAGCTCTAGTCTCTCCCCGCCTCGCCGTCTGGACAAGGGCTCCAGAGCCAGCTGCAAACCCTCCCCTGGGTTAGGGAAGGCTTCTTGGAAAGAGGTGGCATCTCAGCGGAGCAGGAGTAAGTGATGAGCAGGTAAAGGGAGAGGGGGAGAGGGCATTCTGGGCAGGAGGAACCCCAGGTCCAAAGAAACGGAGGGGCGCCTGGGTGGCTCAGTCAATTAAGCGTCCAACTCTTGATCTCAGCTCAGGTCTTGATCTCAAGGTCGTGAGTTCAAGCCCGTCATTGGGCTCCACGCTGGGCATGGAGCCTACTTAAAACAAAACAAAACAAAACAAAACAAAACAAAAACCCACAAAGAACTGGAAAATCCCTAGTGCCTGACTTTTCACTTTCAGCTCCCAGGTGCATTTTCTCAGGGCTGCTTGGGCCTGTGCTGTCCTGGGGCCCCCTCTGAACTTCCTCTGGCGGGGCTGTCTGTTCACCTGCGGGGGCCTTCTGGTTCCTGTCTTCCCCACGGGACTGTCAGCCACATGCGGCTAAGGACCTGGACTCAGGAGCCTGACTGCCCCGCTCAGATCCTCCTTCTGTCCCTTGCGGCTCTGTCACCTGGCCCGAGTGTCTCAGCAGTACTACCGTCATTGGTCTTATTGCTGAATGTTTCCAGCCAGGCTCACATCACACAGGCTCATAGACTGAATGTGTGCGGGAAGCGCAACGAAGGGGCTGAGCACGTGTTGGGGCGGGGTGGCAGGTGGGGTCTGGGTAATGGGAGAGGGGTCTAGGCTGAGTAGCGGCCCCCAGGGACCATCTGGGAATTGGCCAGGTCTGCAGAGCGTTCAGGAGATGCCAGAAATCCAAACTTTTGTGAAATCTCCCAGATTTGAAAGGAAGGACAAATTCTAGAAAAAGATTGGGGGTCCAGGAAAACAGGGCTGGAGGGATTGCCATATTCACCTCTCTCTGACTTCTCACCTGCCCAAGACTCGGATATGCAAACGAGCACCTTGATATGCATATAGCCCAGTGCAGAGGCAGGGGAGTGTAGGCCTGCCCTTCCTCCTACTTGCCTTGCCTTAGGTTACCTTCGTAACTACCCTACAGGCTACTTGCCCCTTCCCTCCATGCCTTTGGGTTTTATCCGTTTTGTTCATCAAAGGATCTCCAGGGCTTAGGCCTGCACCTAGGTGCACCTTATCTGTTGAATGAAGGAGGGAATGATTAGAGGGGCCCGTGATGACGGAGGTCGATGAGGTACAGAGGAAGGATTGCGGGTCTCGCTGGATGGCTCAGTTGACCATGCACAGTTCAACGGCACCTCTTGGGGGCCTCTCTTTGTTCATCTGGAGAGTGGGCGCAGCTCAGGTCCTTTGGAAAGCAATTCGACCGACTGTGCCAGAAACGTGTATGACTCACTGACCTAGTAATTCCACTCCAACCAAGGAGATATCCCTAATATGGAAAAAAGAAAAGCTTCCTGTGCAAAGATCTACCACAATATATGGTGAATGGTGTTGAAAAACTGGAAATCACAGAGATGTCCAACAAAAAGGGAATGCTAAATAAACTATGGAACTTCCACTGGACAAAATATTAGGCAGCCAATAAAACTGAGGTTTGGACAAGAGGGAACAGAAAGGAGGTGAGAGAGAAACTAGCCAGGGGAGTGCCCACGCTTTAATGGCAGGTCCAAAAGGCAGGATACTACCGTTTTGTTTTTTTTCTTTTAATATACAGTATGATCTCAGCCATGTTTAAAAAAAGTCCCCAAACAAAAAACTATGGAAGGAAATACACCAAACCTTAACAATGATTGTCTCTGGGTGGTGGGGCCGTGGGTGGTGATTTTTCTTCCTTATTTTGACTTTTCTGCATTTTTCAGATTTTCGTAAGTGAACATGTATTGTTGCTCTTATAGTCAGGGCATTAAAAACGAGAAAGAATTAGAGTTTGGGGGTGGGAGCCGATACTAAGATCCACCCAGGTCTCTGACAGGGAAGGTCAAACTCTACCTCCTGGGCATCAGGGAAGTTTCTGGGCTTGGAGTTGGCACCCCGAGCGTCAGAACCAGGGCCGCCCGTGTGACCCTGGACAAATGTCTCTGCCTTTTGGCACCTCACTGGTGTCTCCTGTCAAATGGATCAAGAGCAGGATAAGAACGAGGCCCTGTAAGGCCTTCAGGAATTCTCACTGAATGAACAGAAATGGTACCATTCTTATCAGTTCCTGGGAAGGCCGGTTCTGGTTTAAGACACCTCCAAAAGATGTCAGCATTCTTGCCAGGGGCCCCTGGGAATATTTTCAGCCCCCAGAGGTACAGATGTTCCTGACTCACTTTTGAAAGTAGAACTGGGGTGATATCCAGAAATGTATCACCAAGCGGAGGAGAAGCACGGCTGGGGGTTAGAGGCCTAAGATCTGGTCCCAGCTCTTCCCCCACAGCTGTGTGACCTTGGGCAAGTCACTCAGCCTTACTGGCCTCAGCTTCCCCTATGCCATGGGCTCTGGATGCAGAGAGCACTACAATTCCTAACCTCTCTCTGTTGAACCCAGGCCTTTGAAGCAGGGACTCTGGAGTCTGAGAGGCAGCCCCTTACAGCCCGGGGTCCCCAGAAGCTCCCATAGGTGACCTGTGACCTCATTTCTTGTTGTTATTTCCCAGGAGAGTTGGGGGGGGTTGGAAGGACATTTCCCAGCTGGTCTCTGGAAGCTCAGTCTGCTGTGATGGGATTGTCCTCAGTTTCCCTCAACATCCTCTGTTGTATTTGATTTCTTAGAGGGTCCAGCAGTGCGGGGCAGGGCGGGGCTGCTTCCGGGCAGACAGTGTAACCAGGCAGAGCACCCGGGCACATGCAGCCCACACCACACTCCCAGCCCGGGAGTGACAGTCACCCTGCCCTGGTGCACAAGGACCCTCAGAACCTCAGTCCTGGACATTCCCGGCCTTCTGCTCTGACACATAGCGGCTGTGTTCACACGAACCGGTCATGTCCCCGTAAGACGCAGACTGAGGACCGCAGACCTCATTATGATCTAATTAGCCATACGGTTCCTGCGTGTCTGGTGCTCCCCGCCAGGCCGGGCTTTCCACGGAGTCAGCATTTGCAACCATTCTGTGAGATGGGCCCCAACGCTCTCCAGCACTTACAGATGGGGGATCGGAGGCTCAGAGAGGTAAAAATCTCGCCCAAGGTCACACAGTCAGCCAGCGGGCAGGGCCGGGATTGAGCCCAGGCAGTCTGGCCCGAGGCCACAGTTGTGACCGTGATGCTTTGAGATCATGTAGCCTCTTGCAGTTGCTGCTTTGCCGAATGAGAAGCTCAGCACGGGTCAGTGGCTTCCCAAGGTCACACAGCAAATTAGTGCAGAGCCCAGACCTGCTTCAGACCCCTGGACTTGGGGTAAGAGCTCTTTGCGCAGGAACGCGGGTGGGTCTGTCATCCCGGGCTTCTGGGCCGAACACGGTATTTGCCACACAGGCCAGTGGATAGTGGGCTGATTGGACCCAAATAACTCTTCATTCATTCATCCTTCTACTGAGATCCTTCCTGGTGCCAAGCCCTATGCCTGGCCCTGGGGGATAGCGATGAGCAAGACCCATCTGCTGCTCATAACCGAGGGACTTCCGGGAGGAGGTAACAGCTGAGATTTGGTTAGAGGGAGGAGGGAAGAATGGGTGTTCTGGGCCTAGGGAACGGCTGATGCATTGGGGGAAACCCCATGGCTTCTGGGAGGTTGGTGAAGGGGAAGGAGAGGAGGCCGCTAGGGTCTGATACTGCTGGGCCAGTGGGTGGGTGAGGGGGGGGAAGGCAGATGGGGATTCCAAAGGGGGTCAGCCACTGACTGAGAGTCCATGCTAGGAGTCTGAGGCCCACCCGCTGGGAGGGAGGGCAGGGAAGGGAGATCCAGTTTAGGAAAGGATGTGTCTCCTGACTTCCTGGGTCACAATTGGAAGGGGAAGTGGGGGTTGGGGCTGGGCTGGGTGGGGCTGAGGTCATGAGGCAGGAGGGCGGGCGGCGGAGCAGCACCCCAGCCGTGGCCTGGGGGGCAACTCTGCAAAGTGCTAGTCCCTCAGAGGCAGAAAGGGGGAGAGGAAAGCGGATCTAGGCTCTGGGGTTCTCTGACCAACATCTCCCTCCTCACTCACTTTCTCACTGGCCTTGTCGTTTCTCCAATGTATCCAGTTCATTCCTGCCACAGGGCCTTTGTACCCGCTGTTCCCTCTGCCTGCTATGGCTCTTTTCTTTTAATCATTTACCTCTTCAAATGGCAGCTCCTCAGAGAAGTCTCCCGAGGCTTCCAAGCTACACTGCCCCTTCCCCATTCATCTTCCCTCCCCCGACACCACTCGATTGTTCATTATTTCCCATCACCGTGTGCCATTTCATGCCCACTTGCTCGCTTGTTCACTGTCTGTTCCCCATCTCAGGACATAAGCTCAAGAGGACAGGGGCTTGGTCGATCTGGTTCCTCACTGAATCCCCAGCTCCTGGGGACAGTGCCTGGCACCCAGTGGACCCCCAACAACATGGCACTGAGCACTATGTACTAGGCACCACCCTATGGGCAGTAACTTATTTAATTCTGAAAACCCTGTGGGCAGGGGTCAATCCTGGGTTGGTGAGGCCTGAAGCCGAATTAATCTTGGGACCTTTAAGGAAAACATACATGATTAAGAATATAAAATAGGGATTTTATATGTGCCTTGGAATGGCTATGCACATGAAGGGTGCTGGGGCTTCAAGTTAAAAGACTCTGCAAGGTTTGGATGCTATAAAGCTTTTACATCTGTGGAATACGTGTATGACTGATTAGCTTTCAACAAATGACTTACCTTCTCTGGGCCTCAGTTTCCCCCATTTGGAGCACAAGAATGTACCCTGAACGGGCAGGAGGGCAGCCCATTTTGAGAGGCCCCTTGCTCACCCATCAGAGGTTTTATTTGAGTGGAAGGATTCTGGAATTGTTCATTCATTCATTCACTCATTCAAGAGACACCTGAAGCTCTACTATGTGCCAGGCCCCGCGCCAGGCCCTGAGGACAGAGCAGTCAAAATAGAGCTGCTGTTCCCTCTGTTCCTGTTGGCAGGAAGCCCGCCTGACAATGGAAGAAGGCAGCCCCAACAGAACATTGAGATACAATGGGTCATCATCATCAGGAGGTGGGAGAACCAGTGGAGAAGAAGAAATCAGGGAGAGAATGGGGAGTCTGGGGACCACGGAGTCGGCAGGGAGGCCTCACTGAATCGGTGACATCTGAGCTGAAAGCCGAGGGGTGCGAGTGTGAGCTAGGCAGATGTGCAAGGAAAAGAAACCTGAGGCATAAGGAACAGCGTCAGCAATGGTAAGTGCCGGAAGTAAGTGCCAGCTGAATTTGGGGACCAGCTAGAGGCAGTGGGCGAGGGGAGAGTGGGGGGAGCTGAGCTCAGAGAGGTCTGGGGCAGATCCTGTAGGGCCTGTGGGTCACTGTCAGGACTTGGGGGAGGCAGGAGCCACTGGAGGTGGGAGCCAGCTGCTGTGCAGAGAAGAACCACAGGCTTGAGGGCAGAAGGAGGGAAACGGGTCAGGAGACCACCGCAGGCGTCCAGGCAAGAGATCATGGCCACCCGGATTAGAGTGGCACGTGGAGGTGTGAGAAGCAACGGGATCCTGGATTATTCTGAACATGGACCCGATAGGATTTGCCGTGGGTTATGTTCCAGTGAGCTACTGCTGTCTAACAAACAGACCCAAAACTTAGCACCTTGAAACAATCAGAATCATTTCATTATTTCTCGTGGTTTCTGCAGCTCAGGGATTTGGCATGGGCCCAGCTTGGTGGTCTGGCTTGGGGTCTCGCGTGCAGCTGTAGTCCGTGGCTGGAGCTGGAACGGCAGGGGGGAGGCAGTGTGCGCTGGCTGGGTGTCTTTCCCCTCCTTCGGTCCAGCCACGGCCTCTCCGTTTGGTCTGTGTGGGCTCATCGGGCTTCCTCACAGCATGGCGGCCCAGAGCCCGAGGGGAGAGTCCCGAGAGAACCAAGTGGAAGCTACACTGCATTTCCTGACCTAGCTCGGAAGCCACAGAGCATCGCTTTTGCAAACTCAAGTCTATCTGGATTTAAGAAGAGGAACACGGGAGGAGCATCGGCAGCGCACCGCGAAGAGCGTGTGGGATGGGAGATACTGCTGTGGTTCTCTCTGGAAAATGCCACCTGTCACAGACTGAAAAAGTAGAATCTGGGTGCTGTCACTGGGGTGACGTGACCAAATTGCTCAGCCTCTTCACGCCTCCGCTTCCTTGTTTGTAAGGGGGAGCAGATACCAGCCATGTCCCAAGGTTGGGATTCCACGCGAGCCATGCCTCTCCCAGGGGTGGGCTCCGTGGACGGGAGCTTCCCCGGCCCACGTCTCGCCAGCCATGTTCACTCCACTGGGCAGTCCCGGGAAGCTCTGATCCACAGAGAAGACAGAAGCAAGACAGTGAGCGGCTAGGCCTTGTGGCGGCTGTCGACCCTGCGCCATCTGTCCCGGCCCGGGCTGCCCTCCTCGTGTGTGTACGTGTGTGTACACCCGTGGCCCAGTGCCCGCGAGCACGTCCCTCCCCCTGCCATGCTGTGGGGGCATCTCAGCCTCTAGCTAGCGGCTCCAGCAGGAAACCTTGCCTCGTCCGCTTTAGCCAGACGCTCATCTGGTGCTGCCAATTCCCCTCAAAGCCAGTTATCAGGGTGGCCCCCCCTTGACCTTTCTTGGGCCAGACCTGTCACGGTCGCCTCTGCCCTGCTGGGTCCCTCGATCCTCCTCAGGCCTTCTTTCCAGGCCCATGTGGCAACAGAGCTGTTCCCGATACAGGCGTGGAATTCTCGAAAGGGCGACATTGTAGACCTAGAAGTCAGGTCAGTGTTTGCCAGGGCCAGGGCCAGGGGCACGAAGGAAATTTTAGGGTGAAGAACGTGTCCTATGTCCTGATTGAGGTGGGAGTTACACAACTGTATATGTTCGAGGTTTGACACCTGCTGACTTTTACACCTTGCTAAGCTGACAACAACAGAACTTTCCCAGGTTCCTCATCTATTCGAGTGCTTGTCGACCACCTGCGGTGTGTCTCACACTGTCCTAGGTACTGGGGCCCAAAGCGGTGGGCAAAGCAGGCGTGATCCCCATCTTCATTGGGGGGCGGTCGGGGGCAGAGGAATTATAGCTACAGGATACATAACAAGCAGCGATGCTAGGGGAGAATCAAAGCAGCCGAGGAGCTGGGGGGGCCAAGTTCATTTCGAGGCCTTCAGCGACCTGTCCCCTCTCCACGGTCCCCTCCTAGAAGTCTCCCTTTGAGATCGTTCCCCAGCAGCCCCGGTGGGGCCAGGCTCTGGGAGAGGGGGCCTGATGGCCGGTGCTTCCTGTCTCACCAGGAAAGGACAGTGGGACGGGACACGTGCCCCTGTGCTCCCACCTCAGTGGCAGGACGAGGGGACATAGGCCGTTTCAAGTGCTCGCGAGCACGCCCTCGGCACACACATTCTCCTCGGACATCGGTGTGCACACTCCAACACGGGGCTCTGGCCTGTGTGTAAATCCACACCCCGACTTTGGTGCCTGTTCTCTTTCAATCACATTCGACGGCTTCCGCGTTCTTTGGGGGCCCACTCTGGGTGCAAACACAGGTGGGTGTGCACTTGTGCATGCACGGACATCCTGGCTCTGCTGCACACGTGGGGAGGGCTGGTGCTTACTCTTCACGTGTTCTGTCTCTGTCTTCCCAACGGCGCGAGCATGGCCGCATCTTACAGATGGGGAAACAGAGGTGCTAAGGGGGTAGTTATCTTGCCCTGAATCTGCATGACAGTGGAGAGCCGGGATCTGAAGCCAGGCCGTCTGGCTCTGCGGTCTGGTGTTGGTGGCTCTCCCTGGAGATCAGCAGGTGTTGGGGGCACCTGTTTTCAGTGTCTCCTGCTCATCGGGAGGCCCCATGCCCCATGTGCGCACAGCACCTCAGAGTTGACCAAGCCCTCTCCCATCCTGAGATGCGACAGTGATGGGTCTTGCTCAAGGTCACACAGGGGTGGATGGCAAAACCAGGACCAGGCCCCATATCCCTGACTCCTGGCCTCTCGATCTTGCCCTGCCCTCCAGGGGTGTTGAGCTGCTGGTCACTGCCCTCTTGCTGCATAGACTCAGGAATTTTCTGGAGAGCCGTGAGCAAGGGGAGGTGTGAGGAGGCAATAGTGTATCACTGGGCAGGATGAGGAGGCTTCCCGAGGAGGCAGAATATCCAGGCTAGTTCGGGGGGGGCTAAGGGGACAGAGGGGGAGGCTGAGGGGCCAGATGTCCTGGGTTCTGGGACTGGCTCCTGCAGGGGGCGGAGCACAGCAGGTGTGCCTCATCCCTGCCTGTTTGATGGGGGCGGCTTGTCCCAGCCAGATGATAGGGACCCTAGAATCCGGACCTTCCCCCCACGACCCCAGGGAGAGCAGGGTCAAGGCCAGGGATGAGGGAAACCTAAGCAGGGTACCTGTCTGGAGATGAGGAATGTCGGCCCAGGAATGTGGCTCCCAGCCCATCCTTGCTCTCTCCGTCCTCTGTAGCAGGCTGTGCCCGGCCAGGCATTGTTCGCAGGTTTAAAAATAAAGGCACCTTGGCCTGGGCCCGGCTGGCAGAGGGGCGGAGGGGGTGGCCCTGCCGCAGGCCTGAAGGGCATCTGGCTGGAAAAGGAGGCCTCACCCAGCTCCACCACCAGCATAGTTGGAAGTGTCGGGGGGGGGGCGGTCCCCAGAGACTTGCCAGCACCTCAGCTTCTGCGACGAGATGCAGGCAGAGGGTACCTGGATACCGGCTGTCCTGTCCTCACTCCGGCCACTCAGGGCTGCCCATCACCCTCACCAGAAGCTTCCAACAACCTGGGGCCACTGGGGAGACCCAAGTCTCCCCCCAGCACCCTCTCTCCCCCACCAACTGGTAATACCGACAATAATAGCTGTGTCCCAACAGCCCCGGTGGGGAAGGCACTGTTATTACCATTAAGCAAATGAGAAAATCGAGGCTCAGAGAGGTTTAGTAACTTGCCCAAGGCCACACAGCTGGCCAGTGGAGGAGACAGGGCTCAAACCCAGGTCTGTCTGACTCCTGAGTCAGGGTCTTAACCAGGTGCCCCTCTGTCCCTCGACACTCCAGGGCTCCACCTCCTCCCAGGCTCCTGTTCCAAGCCCTCTTCCTGGCCAGCAGAGGCAAGGAAGAAGCAGTCTACTTCTTCCAGGGGGTCAGGGAGGGAGGCAACCAACAGATGAGGAGTGCTGGTGTGTGCCAGGGCCCGGGGTGGGGGCGGGCTTGGTGTGACCTTATTCAATTCTTAGACCAAGCCCTTGCATATGGGGATCATCTCCATTTTGTAGATTAGGAAACTGAGGCCCAGAGAGGCAGTCACTGTCGAGACAGGATTTGAACCCAGATCAGCCTCAGCCCAAAGCACTTTTCCCCACACTCGGTGACTGAAGGGTTAACAGGAATCTCCAACACGGAGCACTACCTCCCCCCACCCCAACAGGGTTCAAGTAGAAACCAAGAGGCACTGAGGGTGTGGGTACCTGGAGGGAAGAGTGTGATGGGGGGTGGGGGTGGTCAGTTGCCAGGGAACGAGCTCCCCCACTCCTGGAGAGATGGTAAGTAGCTACTGCAGGCCAGCAGTTCAGGGAGCCCCAGTGGGCCCCAGAGCAGGATGCTCCCCACCTGAGATGGGACCGGCAGGGCCCTGCCCTTCCCTGGTGGCTCATGGCTGCCAGCCTCCCTGTTCCAGACGAGATCCGGTGATCCCCCGTCCGCCCCCGAGGCCTCTGCCGAGGTTGGCATACTGATGCTGGCTCCGGAAAGCGACATTCCAGAGGCCCCCCGCAACTCGCTGCCAACCTCGGATTCTTGGCAGAGCCGGGGGGCGGGCGGGTGGCAGTTGGGGAGGATTGTGGGAGGGGCCAGAGTCAGAACACCTGTCCACAGGATGTGAGAGGAACCAGGCGAGAGACAGAGCAGGAACCACCCACCCCCACCCCCCCCCCCCCCCCCCCCCCCCCCC
>NC_058407.1:9630769-9642007 GCF_002201575.2 Neomonachus schauinslandi
ACCACCGCCTTCCAGGGACTGCATCTCTGGCCTGCTCACCCACACCCCAGCAGGAGCCTGGGCGGAGGGCAGCGTCTCACACACGGCGGTCTTGAAAAGACACATCCTTTTCAGGTGGCCAAGTTCCTCTTCCATAAAAGGTTTTCCAGGCAGAGTTCCCACTTGCTGTGCGACCTTGGGCAGACACATGCTCTCTCTGGGCCTCAGAGACTCACGAGAGGGCCGAAGCAGGAAAATCGTGAAGGTGCCCTCCAGCCAACAGTGTTTATTATCCCAAGGTGCTGTGACTTTAGTCTCCTCCCCGGGCTCCCTGCTGATCCCTCTCCACACAGCAAGCAGCCAACAGGTCCTCCTAAATCTCTGGGAGGCTGGGGCTCTCCTGCCCCTCACCCCGACGAGGGTGCCTCCCTTCGCTCAGGGGATGCTGCTCTGGCCTCTTCCCCATCTGGCCCCCGCTGCCTCCTGCCCCCTGGGCCTGCCCCTCTCCCTCCTGGGAGTGGACTCTTGGCCTCCAGACTGCCCCAAACCAGACACGTTTCTTCTCTCCTTGGAGTCTGCCCTTGCCCCTCCTCTGGCCTGGAGGGCTCAGCCCCACCCAGCTCTTCGAATAGTTCTTTCTGGCCATCCAAGTCTCAGCTCAAATGTCACCTCTCCGAGAGGCCTCCCCTGACCCTCTCTCTAAATCTGGGCCAGCCACCCCACCCCGGTTTCGTGATCATATCTC
This sequence comes from Neomonachus schauinslandi, assembly GCF_002201575.2. Taxonomy (NCBI): domain Eukaryota; kingdom Metazoa; phylum Chordata; class Mammalia; order Carnivora; family Phocidae; genus Neomonachus; species Neomonachus schauinslandi. Next base: position 9,631,494 of record NC_058407.1, read on the forward strand.
TCTGATTTATTTCCTTCATAACATGTGTCAAAACGAAAGCGATCTTGGTCATTGACTGTTCACTTGCTGATTGTCCTTCTTCCTCCGTACTGTCCACGCTCCGGGAGGGCAGGTCCGCTCTTTCCCCAGCGCTGGGCCGGGCATGCAGCCCGCACTCAGCCAGTCTTTTCTCAGCGAACGGCTGGAGACCTTGTGCGTATTCCCACACGCCCCAGGCCCCTGGTTCCTCACCATGTGCCTCTTCCCTGGAAGCTCGCCCGCCCCTCTGCCTCTGCAGCTTCTCCCCGCCCAGGCCGGTGCTGAAGTTCTCGGGGACTCAGCTCAGGGCCGGGCAGCCTGAGGGGCAGGGCAGGCAGGGCAGGAAGACCCCTGGCCCCCGAATCCCCTGGCCGCCCACTCCCCACGAGCAGGAGAGCAGCCCTGGACCTGGAAACCCCCTGGGTCTGGCTGCTGGGGCAGGCAGTTCTGGGGTGACCTCATCGTCTTGAAAGGAGGGCAGCAGGGGCAGGAAGCAGAGGACGCATGAGATGGGCTAAATTTAGAGCGTTTGATTCAGCCCAGGCGGGACAATATTCCTGGAGTCCCCATTGTTCGTGAGGGGCCAGAGGGCAGGCTGTCCATTGAATGGCTGGGTCTGAGCCATGCCAAGCTGTCTGGGCAAGCAGAGTGGGGGGTGGTGGGGGGTGGGCGGGGTGGCCCGCTCCTTGCTGGGGGAGAAGGCACGCCAAGGGTCCTAGGGGCAGAGCCAGTGGGTGGGTGCAGGCGCTGGGGGCGCTGCCCTTGGGATTAAGGCCCAAGGTGGGAAGGAGGATGCCTTAGAGATGAGGAATGGGGCTCTGGGTGATAACTGCTCAGCTGTGTGACCCTCACAAGGGTCAGGACAGCCATTAGTCCCCCTCCCTAGTCTACCATCTTCCAGGCCAGGAGCCTGAGGCTCAGACCCAGCAAACGAGCTGCCCAGGCCACACAGATGCCGTGTCCTGATTCCCAGCCTGGGTCGGCAGCAGTCAGCTGCGCCCGAGCCCGCTGCCCTCCCAACCAGGACAGGTGCTACGGGCCCTCACCCGGGCAAAGCCCTCTCCCTGCAAGGCCAGGCAGCTGCAGGGGGGACATGAGAGGAGGGTGCCTCCGCCTGCGCAGGCTCCAGAACTCGTTGCCATGGCAACCCAGGGTCCAAGCCTGCCCTGCTCTGGAGGCGATCCTGAAGCCGAGGATTTCCCTGGGTGAGTGGGCAGGGGCTGGAGCTGGCTTCTGACCCTTGCCTGCCAGAGCCCAAGACTGGGCCAGTGGCCCTGCCTAGCTGCCTGGGCTCCTCACACGGCCAGTGCTAGGCCACTGCTCCTTGACGGTGTCCTGTTTCTGCACCCACACCTCATGCCCACACTGCGGCCAGGCAGCCAAAAGAGGGTGGGGATTGTCCTCCATTCGAGGCCTTCTCCCTGGATGGAGAAGGAGCCTTTTCCCCCACCTTGCAGGCTGCGAGTCCTTCCTGCAAGTCCTACTGAGGCCCAGGGAACTCCTTGGGCCACCTGCCCTTGGAAATGGGGGGAGGGGACTAGAAGTTCCAATGGACCCGATCTTCCCACTGACCTGTGACGGGCACAGGGAGAGGACCAAGGATGCTCACTGTGGGCCCTGCCCTCTTTCCTCTTCCCAGCTCAGGGAGGGCCTTGGGAATGAAGCCCAGGCCCCCTCCCTCCGCCCATAGTTGCAGGTGAGTAACCTGAGCGTCTGAGCCCAGATGAGGCTTGTCTCTCACCATACATGGGGCAGCAGCCTCGCCTGTCCTCCTGGGCCCTGCCCACTGCCAGTGCCCGGGCTCCAGACCCCCTCTGCCTGGAGCCCCACCGCCCTGCCCCGGGCGGTGGCCCAAGGCTGTTCGCTGCTCCTCTTGATTTCACATCATGACTCATGTTATCATGTTCTCAGGAGCTGAGTAACCACCTGAGTTATTTATACCCTGGCTTAGCAGGCTTCCTTCCCTCCTCCCAGAACTCAGGCAGGGAGGACTGGGAGGGGGTGGGGAGGAATCTGGGAGGGGGGGATGTGGGCTGGGAGAAGGCAGCTGAGCACCCCCCATATCACCTCCCCTGGGGTACCACCCCCGTAAAGCACTCAAAAATAACTGTGACTATCCCAGCACAACAGGATGGGCCTGGATCTATGGCATCGATATATAGGTATTATGATGGTTTGGGGAGGGGGGAATTCCTTTCCCGAGCGAGTCACCCGTCTGGAAAAATAAAGAAGGAAAAAGCTGAAATTTTTTCCTTCCATCAAAACAGGAAGGAGCTGGGGGAGGTGGGGTGGCGGTGGATGGGGAGATGACGGGTGGAGGCTGAGATGCATCCTCCACCCTATGGTGGTCTTCAGGGAGGGGAGGCCTGGGGCGCCTGCACACAGGGCCCACCGGCCCACAGCCGGCCCTGGGTGTCCCCGCTGTGGGCATCCCTGGCTGCCCAGGAATGTTTTCGTCCCCTCCCTCCCAGGCCTGTGTACATTCATGGACACACACAGATGCCCACGTGCACACAGACCCATGTCCCTCCTCCTCCCCACCTCGTCCCTCTTATACACACATCACACAGACACACTCGCTCACCCCCACGTGCCCCTACAAGATCCCACAAGAGAAAAGATCTCACTCTGGGTGGGCCGGACTTGGGAGGTCTGCCTTCCTGACTTATCTGTTTTTCCCTCCCCTTGAGCACTGTTCTGGGAGTCCTAAAACTTAAGTTCATCTCTGACTTTGCTCCAACAATGACCAGCAGGATGACCTCAGGCAAGTCACGTTTCCTCTCTGGAGCCTCAGTTTCTCATCTGTAATAAGGGTCCGGCCATTCCCATGCTGCTTCCCTCGGGGGCCAACGGTGGGAACAGCCTCGTCCAAGCCAGGGGAATCGGAACCAGAGTTCCCATTTCCTGAGAGCTCTCTATGTGCTAAGCATCTACAATCAGTCGCTAGATTAGTCCCATCACCCAATGTGCTAGTTCCAGAATTATCCTCATCTACGGCCCAGAGGGCAGGGTCTCACCCAGGGTTACACAGCTGGGGTGTGGTGGAGGTTGGTTTTGAACTCTGGGCTCCTCTGGGGAAGGATGAAGGAGGTGTCGTCAGAGTACCAAGGAGGAGGAGGGGAGGAGCAGGAGGTGGAAGAGGGAGATCTCGCTTCTTTGGCCTCGTGCTCCCACCTGGGACCACAGGTGACAACGCTGCATCGTCAGCAGGGATGTGCCCTGGTGGCCAGGGGGCGCATCTGTGCCCAACGAGCATTATGCCCACTGTGGTGGTGGTTCCCATTAAGATGATTAGTCACTCCCACTGGGCTGCCCTGTTTGCTTATTGACTTATGTAAGCACCGCCTGAAGGTGTTTGTATAGTTCTCCGTCTTTCTGTCTGTCTGCCACCTGCCTGCCTCGGCCTGTATGCCCCTCAAGGGTAGGGGGCTCCGGAGAGGTGAGCTGGCAATGTAACACCCAATTCTTTGTGAGGACAAGTCTGGGGTACCGGGCAGGGCATGTCTGCACATACTCCCCACAGTCAGATTGTGTTGGGACCCCATTCTACAGATGAGAACCCTGGGGTCCTGGATTTTGCTCCTCCCAGCTCCACACTGGGCAGGCCCAGGACGGCCACTCCTGGAGTTGCAGCTCTGAAGCCCGTGGCACTGGCTCAAATCTGGCTTGGAGACCTCGGGCTCATGTGATTCAGGGTTGTGTGATCTCCCCAGGACTCAGTTTTCTTGTCTGCAAAATGGGGATAATACACTTTGTTCTCCCTGGATCGTCGGGGGGCTCAAGGGGGTTGATGTATGAGTTCGGTCCATGTGAAATCACGCTGCTTGACCATTTTTGACCTACCCTTTAGATCAGTGCTTCTCAAACTGCTGTGCCCACGGGCCGCTGGGAGTCTTCTTCAAATGCGGATGCTGACCTGGCAGGTCTGGGGCGGGCCTGGCACTGGGCACTCCTGACAAGCCCCCAGGTGCAGGAGCGGCTGGTCGGCGGACCACACTCTCCGGAGCAACGGTGTGGAGATCGACAACAGTGAACAGGTAGTGGCCGAGCTGTGTGCTGAGCAACCGCGCCGCACCAGGTACCGGTGGGCACCTCGGCAACCACTCTCACGTCTGGTCCTCACAGCAACCATGCAAGGCAAATGTAGCGATCCTGCTTCGCAGCTGAAGGAACTGAGGTTCAGAGAGGTCAATGTCCTGCCCAAGGACACACAGCCAGTAACAGGTTACAGCAGGGTCTCAAAGCCAGGCCTGCGGGGCTTACCCACCACCAGGGTCCTTGCCCATGGATCCAAACCCCTGCACGGGCTCAGGATCCCTGCCCTCGAGAAGCTCGCTGGCCTCGGGGGTGAGGGGTTGTGAAACTAAGATACATCCAGGACATGGGAGCATCCTCAAATGGCCTCTGGGCAGTGCTGAGAAGGGACAACTTGCCACTTCTGGGAAGTCACTCCAGGGAAACCTCCCCAGCGGGTAGGCCGGATGGGTGAGGAAGTGAGCGAGATGTGGTTGGAGAGGACAGAGAAGGCTGCACTGGGAGAGGGATCTTCGCAAGTAAAAGTGTGGTCTGGGGTAAAAATCAGCCATCCACTCTTCCTTGTGAACTCCAGCTTTTCCCGGAACCTTCTCTCGTACCCACCTGCTTCCCTCCCTCTCCCACTGACCACACTTCTAGAGTCACTGCCCTGGGGTCCTTGCGCCCCCCCCCCCCGCCCCCACCGAGCAGGAAAGGGCTGGGGTTCCCTGCCATTGGCAGAACTGTTGCTCATTCCTGTCTCTGACATACTGTGTGATCTTGGGCACGTCACATGATGTCTCTGAACCTCAAGTATCCCATCCGAACAGCCTTGGCTTGTACAGCAGGGACAGAGGCTTGAACATCAATGCTGTGTCAGACTTTCTCCCAAAGGAGGGCTTCCTAATGGCGGTGGGAGGAGATGGGGACTCTGGTGGCAAGCTGCGGAAAGGAAGTGAGGGAGGCAAGAACCATCCATTACCTGCCATCTGTGTCTCCTTTCTAGCAGCCTCCCCTGTCCAGTGCCAGCCCACCATGGTGGGGCACCGCTCATGGCAGAGAGAGGAGGCTCCTTCAGCCGGGGGTCCAGCCTAGTGCCCACCAGAGGGCCCTACCCAGATAGAGGTGGAGCGAAGCCAAAACCAGTGGGTGAGGGAGGGCAGGGCCCAGGTGACTGGGCAGCTGTGTTTCCTCTTTGCCCGGCCTGGCAGGCAGATGCCCAGACGTCCAGAGGGTGAGGGTGGCACCAGGCTGCCCAGGTTCAAGTTCCAGCTCTGCCCTAGCTCATCCTTGACCGTGCCAAAGCTGCTCCCAATCTCGGTTTCCCCATCTGTAAAATGGGGATGCTATAGTTCCTCTCTCATGGGCAGGTTGTGAGGCTTAACTGGGTGACTATACCTGAAGGCCTGGGCTCATTTGCTCTCAGGTATATTGAGGATGAATCTGTGACTTTATCACTGTGATTAGCTTCTCATCCTTTTGACAGGCCCATCATGTTTCCTGCAGTGACAAATATCTTCCTCCGGAGAGCTGGGGAGGATCTGCGTGCTGCTGTACCCCCACCAAGAGGGGCTGCCTGCTACCTGCCCGCCCCTCTCTCCCTCCTGCCTGATCCCAGTCGAATCTTCAGAGCACAGGGCGGCAAGGACATCCTGATTTGGGAAGGGCCAGCTAACCCAGATCTAGTACACAACCTCCCGTCTGTGAGGCCACAAATGACTCCCCGCCCTGGGGTGGTGGGAGGTCCTGGGGGGCCACGGCCTCCAGCCCTGCCCAGCCTTCTCCACGTAGCTCACTTAATTTGTTTAGTTTTCTGCATGGAAAGTGACATGAAACGCTGGGCGGCTCTGATCCAGGCCACACAGGGGGGCACCACATAACGGGGAGACAGCAAAAGCGTGGGCTTTGGCATCACGGCTCCGGATTCAAATCTTGGCACTGCCGCTTCCTTGCTGGGTGATGCCGGGCAAGCGAGTGTCCGTCTCTGAGCCTCAGTGCCCCCTCCCTCAGGTTCTGAACAAGAAAGGGCACCAGCCCTCCAGGAAGTGGCCTCGTTCCTTTGCTGGTAGAATGGTGACAATTGCTATGCTTTCCTCATGCAGAGCGCTTGGCCCAGGGCGAATGCTCTGTAAGGGAGGTGTCACGGGTACCAGAGGCCCCGCCCGTAGCAGCCAGGGGTGCCATAAGGATGAACCTTCTCTGGGGAAAGCCGACCAGCACCAGCTCTGGGGTGGGGTCATCTCCCAGCCTGTTTGGGGGGGGGGGGGCTCTGCTCCCATTTCCAGCCAGCTTCCAGGACAGGTAGATCTGAGCTGTCCCGTCCAAACATCCTCTTCCTTGTCTGGAGACTAGAGGAGCTAAAAATGCATTGCTCAGCCCCAGGAAAACAAACACTTAGCTTCCCTTGCCTTTGTCTACAGGACACGAGGCCCAAAGCTGCAGAGGCAGCGCGGTGGGCTCCCCCAGGCTGCCCTCAGCCTGGGGGGTCTGTCTGCCTGTCTGTCTGCCTTCCTGGGGTCTCTCCTGCCTCCCCGGTCCTCACAGCCACAGTGGCCAGAGCCTCACCGCGTGTGGGCGTCTCCAACAGAAGTGGTGGGGGGCTCTACGTGAGGACCGCCCCCCTTCCAGGTGATGTGCCCGTAGCCTGCCCAGCCTTGGGCTCCTCCCCTAGCCCACAGGTGGGGCTGCGCGCATGCGCATATGCCTATGGCTGGAGCGGTAACAATCAGCCCAGCAACCAACGCGTGTGGAGCGCTCCCGCCACGCTTTCAACACTGAGGATGTGTTAACCTCGTGAGGTGATCACTATTGTTATCCACATTTTATAGATGAGAAAACTGAGGCTCAGAAAGGTGAAGGTCAAGGTCACGGGCTAGTCAATGGCAGAGCAGGCTTTGAACCCGGGCAGTCTTTGCTGGAAAGCCTCGTCCCCGGTAGCCTGCAAGCCTCCGGTTCCTCACCCACGAAAGGAGCAGCAGCGCTGCAATCGCTCCCTTCCTGGGTGAGGGTGAAGCAGGCCCAGGCCTTGCAGCCCGGGAGGCGGGGGCAGGGCAGCGAGGGGCTCTGGGCGCGCTGACTGCAGCTACATGGTGAGGGGGTATGTGCGTCCATTGCCATCATACAGCCTGGGGCTGGGGCCTCAGGCCATTTGTGGCTTGGCCTTGGACTGTCCCCAATTTGGAGCCGGACATCCCCTGGCCATCAAGCTGGGAAAAGCACACTTGCCTGGCACTGCTAGGGCTCTCAGGAGAGCGGGGATACCCAATCTGGACTTGAGGGTCCAAGTCTGCCCTGGGCATGGAAGCCAGCTCCTTTCTTGGCCCTGAGCCCCACTCTCAGGGTATGAGATGTTTTTGATGGAGGAGAGCTTAGACTGCTCTAGACACACAGTCTAAAAAGCCCTGGCCTTGGGCGGGCCCCTCAGCAATTAGCTGAGGGCCGTGGCCACTTGGTTTTCTGCTGGGCTCACAGCTATCAAGGGGGTTGGGGAGGGGTAAGAGTTATGGGGTGTGGCCCCCAGCCCACATAACCAGCTCCCAGACTGGTTCCCAGACCTATTGGAAAGCCTGATTCCTCAGGGCCCCAATGCCAAAGATGGGCCGGGGTCTTTCCAGGTCTGTGAGGTGCCCCTGTGCATTCGGATTTAGAGGCTCACGTTACAAGCCCCCTCCCTGACCCCTTCCACCCCTCAGGCAGGGCATGGCAGCTTTGCCCCAAAAGGGCCAGGACTCAAAGGAAGAAATAGGCCAGATATTTACTCATTTATTAATTCCTTTAGCAGACTTTTATGGAGCAACTGCTGTATTGTGGGAGCTGGAATGAGGCCCTTGCTCACCCGGATCTCATTCTAGTGCTAGACTGATAAATGGGCAATGACAATACCATGGGGCACATGCTGTGGGAACCCAGAGCAAGTACCAAGCCCAGGGGGCTTAGCTGGAGGAGGTGCTAAGTCAAGTCACAGGAGGAAGAGGAGGAGGTGTTCTTTAGAGAATTGCTCCTGTGGAAAGACCCCCACATTGGCATGTGTCTGCAAGGAGAGGGTACAGGAAAGGGGTTCTCCTCAGCATGGCATTCAGGCCGGGTGCCCTGTGGTTCCGGCTGCCTCTGCCGTCCCTGTCCTGCCCCTTCGAACCAGTGCACAAAGACATCTGGACTGTATTGATCTGTGTCTATCTCACTCAAGAGCCTGGTAGGTCCCAGAATCCTGGCTCTGGGTCTCCTGTATTACATTTCTTCATAGGGCCTGCAGACAAGTGGGTGCTCAATGATGCTGCTCCCAATAGCCTCCTCTCTTTGTATCCCTCCCCTGAGGCTGAGCCGTGTGCTCCCTCCTTTGTGCTCCTACAGTACTTTGTAAGTCAGAACTCATGTCTGTACAGCACTTTCAGTTGGCAAAGCACTTGTACACATATTCATGTGTTTGATGCTCACAAAAGTGTAAAATGTGTCCTAATTATCATCATCAATCATCCCCTGCCAAGAGGCAGCATAGCATGGTGGTTTAAGCGTGGGGGCTCCACAGCTGGAATGCTTGGGTTGGAGTCTAGTCTCTACCACTTACTGGCTGTGTGACCTTGAACAAGTTGCTTAACCTCTCTGTGCTTCAATGTCCCCATTTGTAAGATAGGAGCAACATACCTCACAGGAGCATGGAGAGGCTACATGTCGAGTAAGAACATGACCTATTACACGGTCCCCTCGATAATAATGGTGGCTGTTCTCATCTCTTTTATGGATAAGATCCAGAAGGTCAAGGTCAACATCACCTAGCGTCCTGTGGTTTTATCTCTAAGTCTTTAGACTTCAAATCTTGTGCTTTGGGATTATCTTCCCATCCCCCCACCCCCAATCTCCCTCGTCACCCTGTCTCCTAATTTATCTGTTTATGCATCTGTCTGTCCTTCTGGATAGGGGCTCCTCCAGGGTAGGAGTGTGTACCAGCCTTGTGCTGTCTCCCCAGCACCTGGAATAGTGCCTGGCCACCGGGGAACACTCAAATTCCGTGTTGAAGGGATGATGCACCCCGTGTGCCAGGCATCATGCTCAGTCTTTCCAGATGGACTATCTCATCTGAGCCTCCAGACCACTTTAGGAGGTAGTGAAGAATTCTACAACTGCACTGAGGTACAATAAAATGCATAGATCCGTTTTGATAGAGGTATATACCCGTGAACTCATCATTCCCAGCAAGGCTGACAAACATCCCCATCACCCCTAAAATTTTCTCAGGCCTCCTTGAAATCCTTCTCTCCCTCCAATTTTAGATTTATTTCTAGTTTATAGGGGAGGAAACCGAGGTACGGAGGGGTTAAGCTTCCCAGAGACACCCGACCAGCTCAAGTGGCCACACCAGGATTTGAACCAAGGGGACCTGCCCCCGGCCTGCCTCCCGGCCACGGTGCCACGCTGCCTAGGCGGTCCTGGGTAGAGGGTGGGTACTTGTGGCTGTTTGTAAAGAGGCCCGCCTGGCCAAGTCCTCCCTCCCTCCTCCGCGCCCCCGCAGCCCCCTCCCCCCTCCCCCGGCCCCGCTCAGGTCCAAGAAGATGGCTCATGAAGAGACAGCGGGTGTGCCTGTCTCTGCGACGGAGGCGTGAGGAGCGGGCTGGCACCCCAAAGGGATGTCTGGGTGCCAAGGGCAGCCGATGGAGACCGTGCAAGGGGACCAGATAAAGGTGTCCTACAGCCAGGAGCCAGGCGATGCAGTGAGCCTGCGGGTCCCGTGGTGGGTGCTGGGCGCGTCGGGGGTGCGTGTGACTCTGTGACTGACTGTGTGTGTGGCTGCTGAAGGCAGGGCCACCGCAGCTCTTGGTGCTGCGGGTGGAAGGTGTTAACTGCGTGAATGCTGGTGGGGGTGGGCTCAAAAGCCCGGGGGGCCGAGGGAGGTAGTAAACATCAGGGTGACTGGGATTGTGATGGCGGCCCGGCAGGGATGCCGCAGGGTTGTGGGGGTTTGTGTGACTTTGCAGTTCAACACATTGGCAGTGCCTGGGGCGCGCCCGGCAACCAGTGAGGAGGTGGAGACACAGACCCAGCTTTCTGCTGAATGGTACTGGCTGCGGGGTCTGTGGGATCACCTTGTGGCCGGCTCGGGGCTCCTTGCTGTTTGCCCTTTCTGGCCCTTGGTCCTCCCAAGAACCCTATCCTACTCGGAGGCTAGGTGGAAGAGCACAGAAAGGAAGTGACTTGCCCAAGGTGACCCAGCTACTCAGCGCCAGGGCAGGATGTGAACCAAGCTGCGGAGCCTGAGTCCTTCACCGCTATGCCTGGGTCAGAGTGCAAGTGCCGCCCTGGGGCTGCGCGTTTGGACTCCTGGCGGTGGCCCTGGGGACAACTCCCCGGCCACGTGGGCTAGAAATCAGGCCATGGTCACTGTGCTAAGGGGCGGGGCGCTGAGTCGCCCCTAGTTCTCCCTTCCCAAGGGCCAGATCCTGGGCAGAGGGGCTGCCGAGCTCTTAGAGACCCCTGAGCGCCCCGCCCCC
>NC_058407.1:9642107-9656928 GCF_002201575.2 Neomonachus schauinslandi
GCTCTCCCTTCTCCTTTATAAAGGCCGGAACAGCTGAAAGGGTGGCAACTTCTCCTCCTGCCGCCGGGAGCAGCCCGCCTGCCTCCCCGCGCGCCCGCAGCCTCCCCCGCTGCTTCCCTGAGGGCTCCCCTCTGGCCGCCAGCGCCCATCTTTCATTCCCGAGACTGAGATATTTTGCGCACACACACATACACACACGCGCAAAAAGGGGGAAAAAAAAAAAGGCCCACCCTCCAGCCTCGTTGCAAAGAGAAGCCGGAGCAGCCGCAGCTCACAGCCCGCAGAGGACGCCCAGAGCGGCGAGCGCGACGGACCGACGGACTCGCGCCGCGTCCACCTGTCTGCCGCGCCCGGCACTGCGCGCAGCGGGCACGCCTCGAGCGCGGAGCAGCCGTGCCCGCCGCCTGGGCCCCGCGCCAAGGCGCACACGCTCCGGCCCCCCCCACCCGGCCCGGGAGGGAGTTTGCACCTCTCCCTGCCCGGGTACTCGGGCCGCCGCTGCAAAGCCAACTTTGGAAAAAGTTTTGGGGGGGAGACTTTGGCCTTGAGGTGCCCAGCTCTGCACTTTCCGACTTCGGGGGCCTTTCCAGAAAATGTTGAAAAAAAGCTAAGCCGGCGGGCAGAGGAAAACGCCTATAGTCGGCGAGTGAAGACGAGCCATCAACTGCCGTGTTCTTTTTCCTCTTGGAGGTTGGAGTCCCCTGGGCGCCCCCACACGGCTAGACGCCTCGGCTGGTTCGCGACGCAGACCCCTGGCCGTGGATGCTCACTCGGGCTCGGGATCCGCCCAGGTAGCGGCCTCGGACCCTGGTCCTGCGCCCAGGCCCTCCCCAGCCCCTCAACGACGGAGCCGGGGCCGGGGGCGGCGGCGCCCGGGGGCCATGCGGGTGAGCCGCGGCGGCGGCTGCAGCGGCCTGAGCGCCTGATCGCCGCAGACCCGAGTCGAGCCCACCTCCCTCCCCAGCCCCCGCCCCCCACCCTGGCCGCGGGGGCGGCGCGCTCGGTCCACGCGTCCGGGGCCCCGCGGGGCCGGGCCCGGAGTCGGCATGAATCGCTGCTGGGCGCTCTTCCTGTCTCTCTGCTGCTACCTGCGTCTGGTCAGCGCCGAGGTGAGTTGCGACGGCTGCCAGGGCTGGTTCGCTTCATTCATTACCCCCACCCGCACCCCTTAGTCGCCCCCTCCCTCCCTGCAGTGAACTTTGGACCCTTGCAGCCCAGGGGCCTAGCGCAGGGCGCTAGGTGACCTCCGAGGGTTGGGACGCGAGGTCCGGAGGTGCCAGGCTCTAAGGGGAGGGGGCAGGGGCAGCTTTCTTTCCCAGGGGGGCGATCCCAGATCTCTGGCCCTTTCAGCGTCGGGGGAGGGTGTGTGTGTGGCCCTGGCCCCCACCCCTCAGGAACCCGAAGGGAGAGAGGGGGGTGGTGGTGCCGAGGGTGCAGAAGGCAGCGCGTCCTCCCAAGCCCACTTTGGTTCCAGCTTAGGTTCTGTGCAGGACCCGCGAGCTCGCGCACCGGTGGCAGCCACGCCAGCCTTCCGCGGGGATCTGCCTCCCCTCCCGGGCTCCGGCTCCCGGTCGGGACGGGCGCCCTCGGGCCAGCGCAGGGCATGCCCGGCCCTAGAGCGCAGTCCAGCCGCAGCTTGTGTCTTGGGCGCGGGGGTTGCCGAGAGAGAGAGAGAGACAGAGAGAGAGAGAGAGAGAGAGAGAGAGAGAGAGAGAGAGAGAGAGAGAGAGAGAGAGAGAGAGAGAGAGAGAGAAAGAGAGGTTTTGGGCATTCGGGAATTGGGGAGGAGGAGAGGCTTTTAAGGAATCCAGCCCTCGGGGCGGTGTGTGCCCCAGGCCCCGCCATACCTGCGCCCGCGCCCTGCGAGAGGAAGCGCCTCTCTCACCCGATTGCAGGGTGCGGAGCGCGCCAGTAAAAGCATAGCTGCAAGGCAGGTGGGGTGTAAAAACGTCTGGGGGAGCTATCAGGTCGGATCAGTTCCCCCCCCACACCCCTCCCAGCCTCACGTAGCAGTGAGTTGGCAAGTCCACCCGGAATCCAGGTGGGAAAGGGGGCGGGGCAGGGAGGAAGCGCGAGGTGGAGGGGAGGAGAGGGCAGCGGGGAGCGCGGCGAGCCTGGGTCCCGTCCCGCCTCCGCTCCGCGGCGGCCGGGAGCCCGCACCTCGCCGGCTCCCGAGGAGGGCCGGCCCCTCCTGGCGTCCAACGAGGCGCAGGAAGGAGGTGGCGGCGGCGGCGGCGGCGGCGGCGAAGGGGTTAAGGTGAAGGGCTCCGAGGCCGCGGCCAGACCTTGGGCCGCCGCCAGCGCAGGTTGTTTTGACCACAGAGGAGCCGTCGCCGTCTCCTTTTGTTCTCGGGGCTCCTCGAGGGCCGCCGGCCGCCCGCCCTGGGGCCCCGCCCTTCCGCGGCCAACCCCCCGCGGTCCGCACCCGGGAGGGAGGCCGCAGGGCTCGGCCTGGAAGCCTGCAGGCCCCTCCCGACGCCCCCTCCTCTCCTCTCTGCAGCCCCCCGGGCCGCGTCCAGCTGTTGGGGAGGGGGGCGCCGGCCGGCCCCAGCTGCCGCCTCGCCTTGCCGCGGGGCCTGGGGGCTGGGGCCGGTGCCAGGGCGTCCTGGGAACGGCGGCGCCCCCGCCGCTGCTCTCCGCAGCCCACCCCGCCCGGCCCCCGGACTCGCTCACTCACCCCACGCATGCACACTCTTGGCCGGAGGCGATGCTGCGCTCCGGCTGGCGGGCGGGCGCGCAGAGCGACGGGCACGCACTACCGCGGCCGGGTCGCGCGCCCGCCGCCGCCACGCCCGTGCACACGCGGGGCACACGCGCGCGCACCGCACACACACGTACGCCTGGCCCCAGAACACGCGGCCTGAACACACGTGCGCGCACACCCACGCACGCACACAGGCACGCACGGCCCCTATACACCCGGCATCAGGTGCCCACCCCCGCGCAACAGGTGGGCCCACCGTGGGCCCTGGAACCTCGTCGTCTTTCTAGTGACCGCATTTCCTTGCTGGGCCCCTAGGAGGGAGGGGAAACAGGGACCCTCCCATCAGGTCCTGGCTCCACAGCACCCACTGCTCGTTGCCGGCGCAGGTCAGCTTGCCGCCCCTCCAGCTTTACCCCTCCGTGATTGCTTTTTTTACAACTACCCCAGGAGGCGGAGAATGGTGTTGATGCGTCTGGGGGGCGCTGTGATGTCCAGAGCATTCTCCCTTCCAATAAGCCCTTCTTTGAGCCTCCAAGACTAAGAGGACCCTCGCTGCTGAGGGGCCTCCCACCTGGCTGTTCTGTCTTCTTTGCTGATCCCAGCGCGCTCTGGAGAGGCTGGGTGACAGCTGGAAGAGGCTTTTTCCCAGGCCTGCCCTCCTCATTCCCAGCTTCCTCCAGCATCTCCTCCTTCCCCACAACTCCATGGATATGTGTGCTTGGAGGGGGGACGCTATGGCACAGAAGCTGTTGCCTCTCTCCCTACTGTAATCACAGCGTCCTGGAACACAAGGCCTTCGGGAAGCCACAATTGTGTGGTGCTTTGCAGTTTCCGAAAGAAGCGCTGTCTCACTAAGCCCGTGTCAGCCTCAGGCGGCTTTGGAGGAGGAGACATAAAGGGAAACCCATCAACATGGGGGCTAGTCAGGGGAAGGGAGACTCCAGGAGAGCTTGCTGCTGGAGGTGGCCTTGGGGCTGGCCTGGTCCCTGGCCAAAGCCTCAGGTAGAGGCCCCAGCAGCTGGGAAGGCTGGGCCTGCCAGAGGGTCCGCTGAGGCCTAAGGAGGTCCTATCTCCATGGCTGAGCTGGTTTCCGGGGAGGGTAACTCCCACTGTCATGTGATGCCTCCCGCCTGAGCACCCTTCTGCTGGGAAGGAGGGAAGGGGCCTGGCAGTCCTTTACCACCCAGCTTCTTTCTGGTTTGCTAATGGTCTTAGGTGGTGGGGGACCGACTTGCTGGGTTCTCTCTCCCAGCCTAGAAGTGTCTGCAAGTTTAGGACCGAACAGAATTTTGAGGCTCTGGGGCAAGACCTAGAACAATGTATTTATATATGTGTGTGTGTGTGTGGGGGGGTTCATTCAGCGAGAGTGGTAAAGAGGGGTTTGCTATCGGCTTTCTGGGTCCCTCTCAGTCTCCCCCTCCCCGTATGCCTCTTCTAGGATAGCTATTCCATTTTCTGGTTTATTTATTGTCTGTTTTCCCTCACTAGTCTAAACTCCTCTAGAGAGTTTGTCTTGGTCACCACTGTCTCCCATTCTTGGAACGGTGCCTGGTCCAAGGTGGATAATCTATAAATATTTGGGGAAAGGACAGTGGATGTGGGGGGGGGGGCATGGGGGGCGGCGGTGAGGAAGGACCAGACATCTGTCTAGCACTTGCTAAGTGCTTTATAAACATGACCTCACATAGTCCTCACCCCCAGGGCAATGCGGGCCGGCTACTCTGCCCTCCAGGCAGACATTCTCATTTGGGCCCTTCCCCCTATCTTGAGAGACATGCTTGTCTTTCTGTTCCGCCTCTTGGGACTTGGACTGCCAAGATTGGACAGGACAGAGGAGGAAACAGAAGGAAAATCAGACTGCAGCGATTCTGTGTATCTTGAGCTGGGCCTCAGTTTCTCCCACCCCTCCCCAAAATGTGAAGGTTGGATCAGCTCAGAGTTCCCTAAGAGCAGCAGAATTCCCTAGCCTCTCGCAAATGCCGATTCCTGCACACGCCGTGCCAGTGCCGGGAGTTGGGCCGGCCTGGGGTGGAGGGGAGGACCACCCCCCGGGGCAGCGGGCCCGGAGGGGGGGGCAGTGACCGCGATGGGCCGCGCCTAGTTGTGACTGCAGCACTGGCCCCTCTTCCAGCCCTAACGGATTTTCGGCTCCAGGGAGAGGCGGACAACCCGATGTGGGGCTGGGCTAACATTCAGGAGGGGCGGGAGGGTCCCAGGAGCAATAGGGAAGGGAGATGCAAGGTGGGAAAGTCTGGTTCCAAGTGGCTTCTGTGGTCTGCCCGGAGAAGGCTTCTTCAAAGGGCTTGGCTTTGGCATCGAATCTAAATCAGGCCTGAGACTTGTCAGGCAGGCGGGCGCTTGGAGGCCTCGCCGGCTTCTCTCTCCGCCAGCCGCAGCCAACGCCCCTGGTTGCTCGGGCTGAGCCTGTCATCTCCCTCCGGGCTGAGCCTGTCATCTCCCTCCGAGGAGCGAGGAGCAGAGGGCTGGGGAGTGCGTATCTGTGTGTGCAGCTGGGGCCCTGGGGGAGGGTGGGGTCCAAGCCCCTTTGATCCGCCAGCCGGGTTGGGAGCAGGTAATTCACCTGGCCTCACGCTAGCTCGTGCCCTTCCTACCTTCTGCAGCTGGTGTTGGGGGTGGGGAGGGAGGGGGGGAGACTGTTTGCCTTGGCTCCCACGGCTGGCTGTGCCCCAGCTGTCTTCACCACGCCCTCGCCCTGTCAGGAACCCCAGGCCTGAGATCTGGGGCAGCTTCATCTGGATGCCATGCCTCTTGTCCCTGCCCACCTAAGGAGGGTTCAAGAACCTGTGCCCAGGAAACCTGGGCTCCAGGCTGCTCACCCTCCCATGCCAAGAGGAGCCTCTGACCCCCAGCAGGTGCCCCTGCGAGTCTCCCCCAGGGCACTGCATCCTGGAGCCGACCATAGGCTGAATTTCCCCGTCCCTCACCAACCCCCCCAGCCCTGGAAGGGACCCACCAGCCCACGCGCCCTGGGCAGTGCCAGTGGGGACTAGGGTGCCATTTCCTGGGGCCCAGCACGGGGGATAATGCAAAGCCACACGCTGTCCTCCGGGGGCAGGCTAGGCAGCTCTCCACCCACCAATTGTCTTCCTCAAAAATGCCCTGCCTGGCTCGCCCTGGACGTGTGTGCTGCTCGCTGCTGCCCTCGAAGGAGCCACCTGAAGGACTGAATGGGCCCCTGACAGCTCATTAAGTACCTGTTATTTGCGGGCGCTCTGCTAGGTGCAGTTACGCCTCCCAGTAACACCAGTCAGGTGTTCTTCGCCCCATTTGAAAGATAAAGAAGCTAAGGTTGTTCAAAGGCTTCATCCAAGAGGCCAGGTTTCCTTGGCTGCTGAAGCCCCTGCTTTTCTGTGTACTCGAGCTTCTCAACCTCTGCCCTATTGACATCTTGGGCCAGATAATTCTTTATTGTGGAAGGCTGTCCCGTGCATAGTGGGATGTTTAGCAGGATCACTGGCCACCACCTACTAGATGCCAGGAGCACTGTTCTAGTTGTGACCACCTCAGCCATGGCCAGTGTCCCCTGAGGACCCTCTAGCCCCTGCTCTGGGACACCTGATGCCAGAAAGCTCCATGGTGGGCTGGAAGAGGGAGCGGCGCGGCTCTGCTCTTGTGGTGTAGACCTGTAGCCCTTTACTTACTTCTCTAAGCCTTTAGCTTCCCCATCTGGAAGATGGGGATAAAAATATAGAGCCAGCTGCTTAGGATTGGTAGTTAGTACAGCATTTAGCTCAGTGCCTGGCTTATAGTCAGCACTTAATAAAAGTTAGCTGTGGTATTATTATCAAATCCAGGCAGCTCTTAGTGAGTTCTGGGCATCCAGTGGCCAAGTTACTAGAAACATGTGCAGGAATGGCCTCTCTGCTTAGAGTGAAGTGGACTCTTTAGGAGGCAGTTTGCTAAGGGGGCAGAGGGGGTTTTTAACCCAGGGGGTCCTCCTGGTGGAGGAGGTAGGAGGATCACACAGGAGACAACCCCAGGGAGAAGGGGAGAGTCCTTCATGCATTTTACGAGTACTTCTTGAGCACCTACTGTGTACTTCTCCCACCTCCCCCGTCTGTCCTGGGCTCTTCACTACTCAGCCTGGGAGGGTCTGGGTCCGTTTCCATAAAACATTGTCTTTTGCATCGCAGGCTGGGTCTGGGGCACCCGCTAGTCCTGTTTGGGGTCTGCCTACTCTGCCCCGGCTGGCAACTGCAGCCAGCTCTCCAATGGGCAAGGAGGTCTTGGCAT
Organism: Neomonachus schauinslandi; assembly: GCF_002201575.2. Lineage (NCBI taxonomy): Eukaryota > Metazoa > Chordata > Mammalia > Carnivora > Phocidae > Neomonachus > Neomonachus schauinslandi. The sequence goes on from NC_058407.1 coordinate 9,649,066, forward strand.
GAGTGCTGTATGCCATTTGGTCCTGGGCCTTGGGGCCCTCTCCTGGGGGGTTAATTGAATCATTACTGTCCAGACAGCCTGGAAGCCCTGGTCGGGCACCTCACCCTCGGCTTTCCTCTGTTACCTCTACCAGCACAGGCAGAATTAGGATGGAATCAAATGTCTTCGACGCCCTGATTCACAGATGGGGGCCAGGACCAGGGAGGGGCAGTGACCCGCCGCAGGTCATGGGGTGGTTAGTAGCAGAACAAGGGTAGAATTTAGCTCCCTGGACTACCAGTTCTGGGCTTGGCAAAACCCTCAGGGGAAGTAGGCTGCCTTGGTCTTAACTGGGGACCAGCCGCCTGCCTTCCGGCCTGTGGGTAGTGCCCTGTGTCCACATTTGGAGACACCAAAGGCATGGTCTCTGTCTTGGAGTAGGAAGAGGTGGAGCGTGGCGGAGGTAGGGGAGGAAAGCAAGGCGCAGCTGAGCTGATGCCCCGCCCCCATCTCACTCATCCAGCCCCTGGCTCCCGGCTTCGTAGCCATGGACCCTGGAGGAAAGACCCCAGCTGCCAGCCAAGCTTACTGCTCGGGCCCCAAGCCTTCCTGTCTTGAACCTCCCGGCAGCCCTAGACACCAGGCAGGATTATAAGCTCTGAGTTCAAATGAAAAAACTGAGCTCAAGGGTTTCAAGGAATTCGTTTTAAAAGCGAACGTAACCCACACTCTACCCTCACTCTAAGGTCGACCTGGGTGGCCAGGGCTGGATGGATGGGGTAGAACCCCAGGAGGAGGTATTCCCAGACAACCTTTGATAACCTTTGAGGAAACGGAGCTTTGGGGGAGCCAGAAACTGATCCATCCCCAAGCTCCTAACAGAGCTTTGGGGAGAGCCCCCAGGGGGCCGGCCACGGGGCAGAGGACCTCCTCCCCCTGTCAGGCAGGGGCTCAGCCTGTGCAAAGCCAATCAGAACTCGGGTCCTTGGAGGGGTGCCTGGGTGGCTCAGTCGTTAAGCATCTGCCTTCGGCTCAGGTCATGATCCCAGGGTCCTGGGATCGAGCCCCGCATCGGGCTCCCTGCTCAGAGGGGAGCCTGCTTCTCCCCCTCCCACTCCCCCTGCTTGTGTTCCCTCTCTCGCTGTGTCTCTCTCTGTCAAATAAATAAAATCTTTAAAAAGAAAAAAAAAAGAACTCGGGTCCTTGGAGTGTTCCATGAACTGACTAGAGCAGGAGCTCCTGCTTCCTTATCCAGAGAAACTGAGGCACAGAGTTGTTTAAGTAAGTCAGGTCTGCCGGCGCCCCCTCCAGGGCTTCTTCCGCAGGACCGCACCATCCTGCATCTGTGTGTGCACGTGTGTGTGTGTGTGTGTGTGTGTGTGTGTTTGTACGGCTGTGAATTTGGACATGCAGCAGAGTCTCCCGCCTCTTTGCCCCGAGACATTGGGTGTCCAGATTGGGCCCCCCTCCTCAAGACCTCTGGTATCAGCCCCTCAGGTTTCCCTGGACCACGAGGGATGTGGCCGTGACCTTCCTATCAGGCTGCTGTCATGTCATCGTGAGGCCTGCGGTTTCTCTGGAGGAAGCCCGGCTCCGAGTGGGGCCTGTTAAAGCACTTATTAAGTTTCAAGTGTTTTTGGTAACAGGCCAGAGGGGCTCTAAAAATAGGGTTTGGTTGGGCATGGGGCATGGGTAAGCTTTCAGGTTTCGTGTCTGTATCTGAGGATTCCCTTCTCTCCTCTTTTGAGCAAGAGACTAAATAGATCTGTTAGTACCTGGGGCCCCCAGAGCCTGTCCAGCTCTGCAAGCATTTAGGAACCACTTCATGTACCCAGGAGGCTGGGGGCACAGGCTCTGCCACCAGAAAGCCTTGGCTTTGAATGCAGGTTCTGCTGATAATTGGCTGGAAGATTCTGTTTTCTCATCTGTAAAATGGGGACAATTAGATCTCCTGTGACAAATGCTGGCTGTCATTGGCTGTCAGGTGGGGAGGAAAAGCAGAAAGATGGTTGGAGTCTCCAGGAACCTGTGACGCGATGTGGGCGACAGATGTACACCATCGGCTCTAACTCAGAGCAAGCTGGGGCTCCCGTTTGGGGGTGGGGGATGGGCATCTGATCTGGGTCTTAGAGGCTTCAGCAGGTTCTGGCCCCCAGAACTTTGTGCTTCTGGTTGCCAGGCCTGGAACTGCTCCCCTCTCCCCCACACACACGGCCCGGCTGTCCATTTGCCCATGGCCCGGCTGTCCATTTGCCCATGGCCGAGAGGCCCTGTGGGGCTTTTCCATAGGACGGTGGCATGTGTGTGGCAGGGAAGAGGGCCATGGCTAGAAAGCCCTCGACTCCAGCTCACTTGACCCCACGGTGTCTGCCTGGCAGGGGGACCCCATTCCCGAGGAGCTCTACGAGATGCTGAGTGACCACTCGATCCGCTCCTTTGACGACCTCCAGCGCCTGCTGCACGGAGCCTCCGTAGGTAAATTGAACCCTCATTCAGGGCTCTGGTCCTCCACTGAGTCCTCGGGGGCCAGGAGGGGCAGGGCAAGGGGCAGCCTCCCTTCCTTGACTTCCAGAGAACTAGAGGCCTGTGGCAGCCCCAGGAGGGCTCGGCCACACCTGTCCCGGGGCAGGGCTGAGTAGGTGGACGGGTTGGTACCTGGGACGTGGGGTGTGGCAGACGCACCACCTGTGGCTCTGGCTTGGTGCACGGGGTGGGGTGCTGGCAGGAGGGGTGCAGGGAGAAAGAAGGTGCCCAGGGCATATGCCGAATGTGTATCCAGGTGTGGACCCAACCAGGGAGGGTGGGGCCGAAGGAGCCATCTCCCTGCCCCTCTGGCTAAGGGCCCGGTCTGTAAGGTCTCCCGGGGACACCTGGCCCAGACCAGCGGGCAGCCCTGCCCTAGCCCCAGAGTGCACTCAGCGAATGGGCACGTGCTTGGTGGCATACACGTGGCAGGGCTGCCGGGCTGGGTCGGGAATGTATTTATAAACGCTGTCTTCAGAGCAAATTCCATTCTATTCTAACCTCTGGCCTGTTCCCTGGAGCCCTGGTCAGCAGCCCCCCTTGCACCCCCAGCTCCCCTTCCCTCTAGGGTTTTGTCTCTTTGTCACTTTGTAATCCTTGCCCAGACTCCTATCTACGGGGGACAGCATTTCCTGTCTTTGTTTCCTCTCCCCGTTGGGCCCCTGGCTCCCTCTCAAAAGCATTCCCGGGCCCTTTCAAACCCGCCTGTGCCGGGGGCTGGCGAGGCAGGCGGGAGGGGGCCCCAGCTGGGCCCACCTATTGTTCACTAGGCCCCCCGCCCAACGTCTCCCACACCCCCCACCCCATGCCCGACTGGCCAGCCCTGGCCAACACAATGCGGCAACTTCCAAATTTAGCCTTTCTGCAGTTTCTTTCCAAGGCCCTTGGCCCCCACCCTCGGACAGCCCCTACACACCCCGGCCGGGGGTCGGGATTGGAGACAGAGGTTTTCAATAGCGGGCCTGTTTCGAGGCAACCATGTGGCTATTTTTTCCTAATCAACTTAACCTTTCCACAAAGCACATCTTTTCCCCCATCTCCTCTCCACCAGGGACATTCCAGAGATGGCAGGGAGAAAGGAAGGGAGCGAGAGGGACAGACAGACACGCTGACGTGGGAGCAGTAGGCTGGACGGAAACACAGCCATTGTAGGACCGGCTCCTCCAAACAGGACCCCCGGGGAGCCCACAGAGAAGAGCAGGAGCTTTGTCGTTGGCAGGGCCAGTGGGAAGGGGAGACAGCAAGAGCAGCGAGGGGGCTCCGTGGGAGGGGGCGGGAGCTTGTCCCCAACACCCCGTGGTCTATTTGCTCACTCTTTAGCCATCAGAGAGCTGGAAGGGTCTGCCCGGGATTCAGTGTCAAGCTCAAAGTCCTCCTGCCCGGCCCTCACCTCCCACAGTGCTGTCGGCTGCCTCTAGAGAGAGGGATCGCTCCAAGGAGCACTAAGGATGATATCACGATGAGGGCCTCCCAGGCTGGAGAAGGGAGCTGTGGTTTATGACCTGAGGGAGAAATGGACAGTTTAGGGCAGACACCAGGTCAAAGGTTAGAGGGGAGAGGCAAACACAGTGAGATACTGGGAGCTGGAACAAGACCCAGGCCTGAAAGGGCTCAGGGTATGGCCGCCCCCATCCCAGCAGGCTGGCTCCCCACCCCTCTCTGCCTTCAGCCCCCACCCCCACTCCTGTCCCTCCTCCCTCTCTCTGGCTCAGCTGGGCCATTGTCCGGGGCTCCAGAGGGGCTGTGTCCAGGGCATGCTGGTCCCCCCGGGGATTCTGGGAATTTCTCCATTCAGCGCTTCCTATGGGAACGTTGGGTGGAGGGGCACTGGAAACTGGCCTTCTGAGCTCTGGGTCCTTGCCCTGCCCTGGAGGCTGACGAGGGTTCACTTACAGTAGCAAAGGGAAGGGTTATTTTTAACTCCTTTGACATGGGTTCTGTCCAAAAATGTGGCTGAAGAGCCCAGAGTGGGGCTGAAGGCCCCCCCACCCCAGGGATGCTGTCCGGTCCCCACCACCCCAACCCCATGACCACCCTGGGGTTGCCTGGAGAGCTCCTTGTCAGAGCGAGGACCCTCAGGTTTACAGGGACCTGGAAAGGGAGTCTGTTCTTTGGAGTGGGGTGCCAGTGAGGGGTGAGAGGCCACGTTCCTGCCTGCCCCACATCCCCCATTGGCGCCCCCACCCCACGATCGGACCAGCTAGGGGCTATGAGAGTGCATCTGACTGTACCTTCTCTTGCAGATGAAGACGGGGCCGAGTTGGACCTGAATTTGACCCGATCCCATTCTGGAGGCGAGCTGGAGAGCTTATCCCGAGGGAGAAGGAGCCTAGGTGAGGCTGCAGATGAGAATGATGACCCCTCCATGGTGGGAGGCAGACAAGGAGAACTGGGGCGTGCAGCCAGCCCACGGCTCTGGGCCGCCCCATTCGTCCCGCACTGAGGACTGAATTGAACTATAAGAGAGTAAAACTGTCCTTCAATATACTATATTGAGGAGTTGAGTCATCACGCCCCATCCCCCAATACATAGTTTCCTAAATATAGTGCTTTTAAACTCATTTGTTCATACTCCAACCCCAGAGATAGATATTACTGACCCCATTTTATACAGTTGGAAACTGAGGCCCAGAGAGGGTAAAGCCGTGGCCAAAAGTCACACAGCTAGCAAGGGATAGGGCTGGGGTCCCAGCAGCTCTTCTCACTTGAACCCAGTGCCGTCCTGGTGGGCTGTGTGTCTCTTCTGTGGCTTAGGGCTGCGGCTGGGACAGCAGGCAAAGCTTGGCACCTGCCTAGGTCCCATGGAAGCCTTCCCAGGGGAGGCCAGTGCCTGCTCTAAGCCCCTCCTCATCTCTGCCCACCTGTAGTCCCCAAAACACTGTAGACAGTGGCTAGGGGGCCCTTCAGATAGGATTTGGTGGCCTGAGTTCCACTCCTCAGTGAATTCGGGCAGCTAGTCGAGCCTCAGTGTCTCTCTATGGGAACAACAGCAGAGCCCCAGCGTGGACCGCAGGCTTGCTGTGGGCCGCTTGCATGACTCAGATCTGCAAGTGCAGTATATAGGCGCTGTTACCCCCCTGCCAGAGATGAGGAAGCCGGCTTTTGAAAGAAGCAAGGGTGTAAGAATAGATTATAGTGTACAAGGGCAACATAAAAGAGTGGTTACAAAATAAATAAGCGAGTAGGAGCCAGGGGTCAGGCGAGCCCAGAAATGTGTGAAATCACAGAACGAACTTGAGGCCCGGTGGAAGGAAACTGACATCTGACAGGCCAGCACTCTCCATGATCTCACTTGATCCTTACATCGGTTCGTGGGTGTAGATCTCATGGGGAAACTGAGGCTGCGGGCACATCAGCAACCTGTCCACGTCCCACAGCTGGTAACAGCCAGGAAGCGAGTGGGACTCAGCCGGGGCCGTCTGTGAGGGAGAGCAGGGTCAGAGCCGTCCCGCTGGGCTGGGCCGCTGGGGGGGCGGGGGGCGCGGGAGGGGGTCTCTGGGCAGGCCCACCCTCCTGACGGCGCTCTCCCCTCTCTCCCTTCAGGTTCGACGGTCGCCGAGCCGGCCATGATCGCCGAGTGCAAGACGCGCACTGAAGTGTTTGAGATCTCGCGGCGCCTCATCGACCACACCAACGCCAACTTCCTGGTGTGGCCGCCGTGCGTGGAGGTGCAGCGCTGCTCGGGCTGCTGTAACAACCGCAACGTGCAGTGCCGCCCCACCCAGGTGCAGCTGCGGCCCGTCCAGGTGCGCAGGCGCGCCGCCGCCCCGCCCGCCCGGCTGGGGGCGGGGTGGGGGGGGCGTTTGCTGAGGGCCCGGGCCCTGGCCCTGGCCACGGTGGGTGGGGGGGGATGGTTGGGGGGCAGACTCACCGGCCCGGCTTCCGTAGGGATGGAGAGGCATTTCTGGCAGGCTCCTGGGCTCTGTCCAGTTAGGGCTCTCTGCGCAGGTGCACTGAGGCCACCTGTGAGTCCTCAAGGCCACCCAGGCCGCTGTACCCAAAAGCCAAAGGCAGACCCCCAGGTAGGGCTGCGTGTGGGACGTTAAGGGAAGGGTGCTGCCTCCTCTTTTACAGGGATCAAATCCCCAAATGTCCCTTGAAGAGATCTGTCTACAAGCATTTATTGGACACTCAGAATGTTCTGGGCTGCTCAGTTTTCCTCCAAACCTGTTCACGTTCCTTGTTGTGTCTTTAACAAAGAGGGCACAGAGTCCCTCCAGGCAACAGACACAGCAAATGCTGGGGCAGCCCCTAGCAAAGGGTCAGAGTGCTGAATCCTGCCTCCTTTCAGGAGAGATCGGGTACGCAGTCTGACTCAAGGCAAATTCTAGAATAGAGGCTGCTCTGGGGAGCTCCGGGTCTCATGCTGGGCAGGGCAGGGCCAGAGAAGCCTCAGCTGTCTTCTGATTCATGTGGAAAGGTTTTTGTGCCCCTTGGGTCAGCCTCGCCTACACATCAACTCTGGCGGGGTGGAGCTGCTGGGCAGGGGGCACACCTAGGGCTCAGCACCGGCTGGTGAGCCCCGCTCTTGCCAAATGGTCCACCTGCTCCGCCACACTCCCCTCCGAGGTCAGCTGTGGCCTTTCCCCGTGCCCACCATCCATCCCAGGCCTGGGCCCCGTGCCCGAGATCGCAAGTGTCACTCTCTACCACACCACCCACTGTCATGGTATCTCTTGTCCCCAGTGCTTCCAGCTCTATGGATGGACACCTGACAGCTGACCTCCCCCTTCCCGCCTCCCTCCTGGATAAAGCCTCCCCCCACTTCCTTCCAGACAACCATCTCCCGCCTCTGCCACAGTCCCTGACCTTGGCTGGCGCTCCGGGAATGAGGACACCACGGGCCCTACACTCAACCCGGAAATGCCTTTCTCCCTTTCTGGGAGCTCCAAGGGGGCTGGGGCCAAGCTGGAGGCCAGGTCGGGAGGGCTTGTTTTGATGGAAAAGCTACGAGAAGGGCAGAGGGCAAGGTCCTGCTATTGTTTGGGCCAGTGCCTCTCCACTCCCGGCTTTCGAGGAAAGATCCCTGCCGGGGACACTGGGGTGGGAAGAGCAGGCAGGCAGGCTCCCTCAGCCCCTGCCTGTGTGGTCTTACAGAGGCACTTGGATGGTTCTGTCCTCCAGGTGAGAAAAATCGAGATTGTACGGAAGAAGCCAACCTTTAAGAAGGCCACGGTGACCCTGGAGGACCACCTGGCGTGCAAGTGTGAGACAGTGGTGGCTACTCGACCCGTGACCCGAAGCCCGGGGAGTAGCCAAGAGCAGCGAGGTAACCGCTGGTCCAGGGTCTGCCTCTGAATTGCTCAGCTGCGCAGCTCCCTTCTCTTGGGGCATCTGCCACTGGGGGGCGGGGGGGGGGGG
>NC_058407.1:9661928-9683569 GCF_002201575.2 Neomonachus schauinslandi
AAAAAAAAAAAAAAAAAAAAAAAAAAAAAAAAAAGAATTTAACATTGTTAGAGCTAGAACGGTCCAGAGAGATGACCTTATAAGTCAGTTGTTCAGTGTTCTTGATGGGGCTGCTGGAGCACAGCCATTATATATATGTGTATATATACACACACACACACATATACGTACACATATATAATATGATTATATATAATTATAATTTTTATTATTATTATTATTTTAAGATTTTATTTTTAAGTAATCTCTACACCCAACATGGGGTTTGAACTCACAACTCTGGATCAAGAGTCTCATGTTCTACCAACTGAGCCAGCCAGGCACCCCAAAGATGAAGATTTATTAAGTTAATATGTTTAGATGAGCATAAAAAAAAATCACATTGATTTTCAGTAACTTTCTATTGGTAGAGGACAGAACATCTTAGAAGCCTCCCAAAGGCAGGCCTCATAGCCTCTTTGTCCTGTTCCGAGAGCCGAGCTGAGGCACGGATGCCCTGGAAAGGTTGATAATTTCACAGCTTCAAACTGACCTGTTGTAAATTATTAATACAGTTAACACGGAACAACATGGGATATCGAATAACGTGGGATAATAATAAGAATTAACATAGAAGGGGGCGCCTGGGTGGCTCAGTCGTTAAGCGTCTGCCTTCGGCTCGGGTCATGATCCCAGTGTCCTGGGATCGAGCCCCGTATCGGGCTCCCTGCTCTGCAGGAAGCCTGCTTCTCCCTCTCCCCTTCCCCTGCTTGTGTTCCCTCTCTCACTCTGTCTCTCTCTGTCAAATAAATAAATAAAATCTTAAAAAAAAAAAAAAGAATTAACATAGAAGGATTTCTAGTCAGGAAAAATCATATTCTCCTTTATGTTTAGGATGGGGTTCTTTCATGTGCCTGTGCTTCATGTGGTTTTCCAAGCCAGATCTTGGAAGGCGTGTTCAACTGATTAATATGTAGATTACATAAAGTCTTGCCATGTCAGTTTCAGCAGTTTGGCCTGGGCCCGGGGAAGGCTTGGTGCTGTGGCCCGTGTGATACTGGTGTCAGACTTCCTGGGCTCGAGACTCGGCTCTGTCACTCATGAGCTGCATGACGACCTTGAGCCTGCTCCAGCTTTGCCCAGCCCAGGATCCTGCTGATGACCCCATCTCTGGAGCCCAAACTCTGGGCCCCTTAATGGCCCTTCTAGGTGTCCTCCCCCAAGGGGAATCTGAGACCCGCCCGCATCCTTACACTGCCCGATGGCAGAGATGGGCTAACTGCCTCGTGGGAGCTTATGTCTGTGAGGTGGGAAGTCGGCGTTGGCCCCGGAGAGCTGGGGGTGCCGGGGAAGAGATGGGCCTTGAGCTTGGCGGAGAAAGCTTTCACTGCCAGGGTGTTGACCTGGGCGCTCAGGAGGAAGAGACATCAGTGCTAACCTTGCCCGAGGCTCACGAGTACTGTGATTTACAAGCCAGTGGTCGAGAGTACGGACTCCAGAGGCCGACTCCTAGGTTCAAATCCCAGTGTCTCTGCCTTGGTTTCCCTGTCTGTTAAATGTAGAGACTTGTACCTGCTGTGAGGAGAAATGAGCTTAGAACATTGCCAGGTGCACAGGAAGTGCTAGCCAAGGGTTTCTGGCTATTTCCGTGTATTATCACCTAACCCGAGGGCCGAGGCTGCTGCCAGCTCACTTTTAAAGATACAGAAATCGAGTCCCAGAGAGTTTATGTGACTTGCCCCAACGTACGCCACTAATACCTGGGAGAGCCCAGATTCGCACCCAGGTGGTCTGGCCCACAGCCCAAGCTCTGGCCTGCCCCACTGAGCCGCTTCTTGGAGTGGCGAGGGCCGGGTGACGACAGGCACGGGGATGGGGAGGCCCAGCTCCACAGTGGGAGTGTGTGGTTCTGGCCCGATGCCTAGCAGCTCCCCCAACCCAGAACTGGAAGGGGCTGAGAGGCTGGTGGGAGGAAACCTCAACGGGAGGTCAAGCGAGGGAATAAGAAAAAAGTGAGTAAGAGCAGCTCCCATTGGCCGATCACTTCTTAGTCTGATCTTAGTGGCTTAAGACAATAGCCATTTTATCATCTCTCCCCGATTGATGGGTTGACTGGGCTCCGCCTGGTGGTTCTACTCATGTCTCCAGTGGTTGTAGTGTGTTGTCTGGAGGCTGCGTGGGGCAGCTGGGCCCATGTCCCTTTCGCTGTAGTCCAGGGCGTCTCCTCCCCAGGTGCCTTCCCCAGCAGAGTAGCCAGACTTCTTCAGCAGTGGCACAGGGCTCCCCAAGGCAAAATGGGGGGAGCTGCCAAGCCTTCTTCTTCTTCTTCTTTTTTTAATATTTATTTATTTGCTTTAGAGAGAGAGAGGGAGCATGTCAGCAGTGGGGAGGGGCAGAGAGAGAGGGAGAGAGAATCTCCAGCAGACTCCCCACTGAGCACAGAGCCTGACGCGGGGCTTGGTCCCACGACCCCAAGATCATGACCTGAGCCGAAATCTGAGCCTCAACCGACTGAGCCACCCAGGCGCTCTGGGAACTGCCAAGCCTTCTTAAGGGTTTTGCCTGGAACCGGCACAGCACCACTCTGCCTCCTTCTACTGGTTAACAGATCCGACGAGTCCACGCCAGGCTCAAGGGGCATGGAAATTAGGAGGGTCAGTGGGGTAAGGACAAAGAACTTGAAGCCATAGCTAATCTACTCCCCTCTGTGTTTGCCAGTAAACTGCCATTTATTCGTTTTACCAGTCCTGTGAGGGGGGCGGTCTTATTACCCCCATATCACAGGTGGGGAAACTGAGGCACGGAGTAGTTCAATAATTGGTAAGCAGTGGAGTTGGGATTTGAACCCAAGGAGGGCTGGCCTCAGACTCCTACCCCTTCTTTCAGCCCAGGAGATCTGGAGAGGTCTGTGGCAGGTGTTGGTTGAGAGCAATAAGACCCTCTCCAGAGGCTGTCCACCTGCTGACAAGACCTTTCTTTTTCTCAAGCAGCCAGGACACCCCAAACTCGGGTGGCCATTCGGACAGTGCGAGTCCGCCGGCCCCCCAAGGGGAAGCACCGGAAGTTCAAGCACACGCATGACAAGAAGGCACTGAAGGAGACCCTCGGAGCCTAGGGGCATCTGCAGGAGAGTGTGGGCAGGTGAGGCCTGGTGGGGAACCTGAGGCCCAGACCCCTGGTCTTTCTTCTCCCTGGCCTGCGGCTTGGGCTGTGGAAGGGGATGAGGAGAGATATTTCCCCAAACAAAATCCCGGCTCTCAGCCTGGATCCCCTCCACCCAGTTTCAACTGAATTTTCCCATAGGGTAGGTGGGTGAGGGGGCTTTGGGGGCCCCAGCCCAGCTGTGTCCCAGCATGCCCTAGGAGAATGGGAGGTCTGACCCTCAACTGCCCCAGCCCTGAGCGATGCTGGAAATCAGCTCCCCGTCCCTGGCAAGGGAGGCGTGTGAGCATGGGCTGGAGCCCCTAAGCTGTCTCTGACCCCTCTGTGTCCCTCTGCTTGGCCCACAGGGTTATTTAATATGGTATTTGCTGTATCGCCCCCATGGGGTCCTTGGAGTGATAATATTGTTCCCCTCGTCCGTCTGTCTCGATGCCTGATTCGGACGGCCAATGGTGCTTACCCCTTCTGCGCGTCCGTCCACCCACCAGCGGGTCCCCTCATTGGCCTCCAGCACCTTGCCCGGAAGCTCGAGAAGGAAACGGAGGACCTGAACTCCATTGCTGTCTTCCTCCACCGACTCCGAGAATCTGGGATAGAAGCGCAAGAGAGACCAGTGGGCCCGCTGTTCCCCGGCTCCCAGCCAGGGTCACACCTCAGCGCTGTGGACCAGCCCAAAGCCCTGCACAAGGCTCTGAGGCCCTCTAGGCATGGGTGGCCTGCCTGGTCCCAGGACCCCTGGCCAGCTCTGAAGGGAACCCCCCAGGCAGGCCAGGGTACCTCGTACTCCTGTGGCTGAGACCACGCAGGGGAGCACAGACTCGAGAAAAGCCCTCCCACGGCGCCCAGGTCCAGTCACTTCTCCCTGGTCACCTCTGCTTACAGCGGCTTCCTTTTGTTTTATACATATGAGATCTCTGACGGTATGGACTCCTCTGGGTGGGCGTGGCCCAAGCACCAGGCAGCCAAGTGCCCCCTCAGATGGGTTAGAGATGAAGTTTGCTCTGGAGCCGACGTGGCTGGTGACCTGGGCATTCACTGCCTCCTTCCACTTCCCCCACCTTCATTTCCTCTGTTTTATCTCTCTACCTCCACCCTGTGTCTTCCTCTTGTCCTGGCCCTCAGTCTGCTCCACCAAGGGACTCTTGGACCCCATACTTCTGCTCCATTAGGCAGAAGACCAGGGGTCAGGGCAGCAGGGGGCCTGCCCATCATGTCCCAGCCCAGCCAAGACTGCCAAGTAGGTTTGTGCAGGGTGTGCACTGCACAAGGGCACTGCCTGCAGGGATCATTGTTCACACTGTAGAACGTGGCCAATTTGTGTATTTATCAGGACAGTTATCTGGCAGATGGAGATAAAAATGTATGGAGAAAGGGATCCTTTTCCTAACTGACACAAAGGCTCCACGTGGACTGGCTGTGCCCCGACCTGGCCAATGGCTTGGAGTGCTTGGACAGGAGCGAGCCCGTGTTGGGTGGGGAGGCAACACTGTTGTCCATCCGGCCTCTGTTTTCCTGAGTCCTCAGCTCAAGCAGTTCCCCTTTCCAGGCGGGTGTGAAAAACCCAAGAGAAAGTCTCCAAGGGAGGGGGCAGTCCTTGCTCTCTCCCTGCCCACCTCCCCCCGTATTAGATTCTTTTGAGTTCCACTTCTGGTGGCTCCTCCCAGGAAACCATCTCATGGGCTGGGAATGGGGGAGAAAAGGGAAAAGATGCCCAGGGCTCCCTGGGGTGGGGTCTGAGCTCCCACCTCCCTCCCCACCTTCGACTGCACTTTCCTCCCTACCCCCCTCCCCCTCCAAAATCTGCTTCCTTCAGTTTGTAAAGTTGGTGATTATATTTTTGGGGGCTTTCCTTTTATTTTTTAAATGTAAATTTATTTATATTCCGTATTTAAAGTTGTAAAAAAAAAAAAATAACCACAAAACAAAACCAAATGAATCCACTGGAGTTCTGTCTGTTGGCATCGTGCGTGACAATTACCCTTCTCGAATTGGCAGGATTTACTGACAGCTTGTTACGTGTTCCTTTGGCTCTGGAAAGTGCAAGCACACGCTCATGCACACGCTCACACATGGGTGTGTACACATGTGGGCCTGCTGTTCTGAGGGAGGCCCCTGCCTGGGGGGTGGGTAAGAGCCATACAGCCTGTCCTATAGGTCTTGGTCCTGCAGAAGCTCCTGACCCCCCGACTCAGCCCTGTGCCTGTCACTGGCCGTGACAAGAGATGGTTTTCTCCAGCATGAGGATCTCCATAAGGGCACCAGATCCTCGGCATCGTAGGGTGGGGCTGGCCGTGGGGAGGGGTACCCCATGTGGGGAAGCCTGGAGGGGCTGTGGAATTTAGAAGGAACATAGCTGAAAGGTGGATCTGGGGTCTGAATCTTGGCTCAGCCCTTCCCCAGCTGTGTGGCCTTGGGTGAGTCCTAGCCCCTCTCTGGTCAGAGCTTCCTCTGAAACACAGGAAGATGACCAAGAGACTTGTGGCCTCTAAGGTCCAGCTGTGGTATTCTGTGCTTTCCCTTGCCTGCAGAGGCTTGGGTCCCATCCCATAAAAAAGATTCTAAATATGTTTTGGGTCCCACCTGTAGGCAGACTGGGACTGTTGGGGAAACCTAGGAGGTGGGGAATCTGACTCATTGTAAGGACAGTCTAAAAACTAAAACCATTTTGCCTCTGGAAGTAGTGATGTCCCCATTACTGGAAGTATGTAAGTGGAAGCTGGGTGACAACTTGGCTGAGCTAAGACTGAATAACACCATGATTGAGTGATTGGCTAATTTATTGACTCATTCATTCATTCATTCATTCACTCATTCACTCACCTTCTTGAGCCCCTACCTTGTGTCAGTCTCTAGCAGGGGCTTTTATAGCAATCTGGTTTAAATTCTTCTGGGACTCCAAGTCTTACACTTGAGGAATTGGAGTCCATCTGTGGTGGTGGGAGGCCCAGGTCAGAGGGCTTTAGCTGGAAACTTAAACTGCCTGCCCAACTCTGTAGGACCCTCACTTCCCACCCAATGTTCTGGGTTCCCAGGGCACCAGAGAAAACTCTGGCTGAGAGGATGGGGGGCAACTCCAGTAGGAGGTGGAAGTTAGGGGGCGAATGGAGGGCCCAGCGCATGTGGCATCTTGGAAGCAGCCAGCTGCTTCTATACCGTTCCATGGATGGGTGCAGGAACTTCCCGGGGTAGATAGGCAGAGCTGTCTGCATCTCTCCCCTCCCCAGATGCCATCTCAGGCAGCAGTAGTGCCAAGCCTGTGGGCTTTCCAGGGGCCTGGTGGGCCCTCTCTAGGTCTTAGAACTGCTAACCTAAAATAGCATTCTTCTAGAAACCCCTCTGCTGGGAAGAAGGCATTCCCTTCTTTATCCCTTCCTCTGTCCTGTTGGTGTGATACAGACATGATGTCTGGTACTCAAGCAGCCATCTTGAGCCATGAGGTTAAAGCCAAATACTGAGACTGGTGGAGCAAGACAGAAGGGGCCGGGTCCCTGCCACCTGACTACCTAGCTTAGGAGTTTTTATTCATTTTTTTTTTCCCCAAGTAAGCTCTGTGCCCGACGTGGGCCTTGAACTCATGACCTTGAAGTCAAGAGTCCCATGCTCTACCAACTGAGCTAGCCAGGTGCCCCCGGGAGTTTTTACATAAGAAAGGAAGAAATTTCTTTCTGTTTGAGCTACTCATATCTTGGGTTTTCTGTCCTTTGTAATTGAACCTAATCCTGATAAATAGCCCCCTTCTTTCTAGGAAAGAGAGGATGTGGCCACCAGGCTGATCTGGGCATTTGGCATCACATTATGAATGCTTCTCCTCTATTTGAGGCCTGCTCAGATCTCCTTTCTCCTGAGGAGCCTTCTGTGTCCCAGCCAGCAGCTGTCCTCCCTCAGCTAGAGCAAAACCGGGGCCTTCTTTAGAGGCTTAGCATCTACTGCCTCCAGAAAACAAAAGAGTGAACATTGACCGCGTATAAAGTATAATATCTGTGAAAATACAGGGTTGTTTCAAGGAGTGGAGGGAAAAATGAACAGTGACGTGATGGCAAAGGGGTTTAGGGGATTGAGATCACGCAGCTCCTGACTGCCTGGATCCCAGCAGCACCCTACTCTGCTGACACCATATCTGGTGTGTTTCCACCATCCTGTAGCATCAGATCGGGAACCCCAGAACCCCAACACCTGTGCATCGCCTGGGTTCTAGTCTGATCCAGCTGCGTAAGTTACTGCAATCCTGGGCAAGTTGCTGCTCCTTCCAGATCTGGGCCTCACTCCCTTCTTTTGGGCCTCCAGAGCCCTCCTTTCTTGCCCTGCTTTGTTTATCTTCATGGTGCTCACTCTCATCTGGCTCATTCTATACGTAGATCATCCTTGTCCGCACCCTCCCCCACCCCATATTGGAATCTCCACGTGGAGGTATTTTGTGCACTACTCTATGCCCGTTGCCTAGGACACTGCCCGGTACCAGGTGCTAGAACGCCTGTTGAACAAACGAACAAAAAGGTCTGTTATTCAGGCGATCAAGTGTGTCTGCCCCAAGTCACAGCTTGCCTGGCTGATCTTCACACACTATGTTTGTGGCTGGAAAATGGCAGGCTCTGACAGTGTTACTAACTGCAGATATTTCAGTTTCCCAGCTAGGTCCATGCTTAGCACTGCATCTTCCTTGATTGGAAGATCCTCCAGGGTTAGAGGTCATGTCAAATCCATCTTCTAAGTCTATCTAGTCATTATCTCTCTCTGTGTCTCTATTTCTCTATCCATCCACTCACTCACCCATCCATATATCCGTCCATCCACCCATCCATTCATTCATCCATCTACGCATCCATCCACTCACTCACCTATCCATCCGTCCATGCATCCATCTATCCATCTGTCCATCCATTTCCCCACTCTTTGAGCCATAACCCTCCTTTCTCTATCACTTTCACCATGTCCCAAGCTCTGTATTTGCCGCCTCGTTTTATTAACTTCGGAGGAGCTTGGTGCCACAGCGGAGAAAACACAACAATAGAACTCAACTAGGTCCCCGTCCCAGCATTGCTACCTCCTGCCATGTGACCTTGCAGAGCTGTTGCCTAGGTTAGAGACAGGGAGGCCGAGCACTGCTCCGGGCACGTACTTTACCCTCAGTCACTGGTAGGGGTTGTTAGTTTTGAACTCTCAGTGCCCAGCACAGGGCCGATGATAGTGCAGTGGAGTGAAGATGGGAACAAATGAAAGAATGAACACAACATCACAGAGGGATTAAAATTCAGCTGCAGGCAATGCGAGTTTATGTTCCAGCCACTGTCCGTTATTCCACTCAATTAACCCAACAATCCTTTCAGGCAGATGTTATTGTCCTCGTGTTACAGATGAGGAAACAAGGACTCAGTGAGGCCCAAACCCCCTCCCCCTGCTCCCCAGAGCCGGGTTCTCCTATAAATGGCCATAGTCCCCGTGGGTCAGTGTGAGGGAGATTAGTGGACAGACTCAGTCTGGGGGTGGAGGAGGGCTTGTACCTGACCACCCGAGGTGGGAGGGGTGTTGGGGGAAAGGGCTCTAGTCAGGCTTCCATTGACCAGATCCAGGTCTGTCTGGTTATAAAAGCCACATGTCCTTGGAGGTCGCTGATCCATTCTTGCCCTGGGGACCTCGTGATCCGTTAGCCCCCTGAGTCCCCGCTGATCAGACCATCGGGATGGCTGCTTGGTCCTGCTACTATTAGAGTGATGAGCCCACCCTGCCCCTGGCAGTCATTGCTGCCACGGAGCCTTTACCTCCCAGGGTCTTGGTTTCCACCCTAGAAATCAGGAGTCGGGACACTGAGGCCTTCTAAAAGCTGTTGGGCTGCCTCCACAAGGCGGTTCACACCGTCTTGGTGAAGGGGCTGTGGCTAGGTGCCGTGGGTCACCCATGGTTAATTCACAACTCTGTCTCTCCATTATACCTGGGCATTTCTGTCCCCTCCATCTCAGTGAGCACGGGCCCCCGCTGAGTCAGGCTTCAGCAGCGTACCTGCCAACCCCAAACCAGCCCTGGAAACAATTAGAGCCACCCCCAGCTGAGACCCACATCCTGAATCCAGAATGGCCCGTGGGTATAAATTCAGCTCAGTGGATCCATTCACACACTGTCTCCAGATTTTTTTTTTTTTAAGATTTTATTTATTTATTTGAGAGAGAGAGAATGAGAGACAGAGAGCACGAGAGGGAGGAGGGTCAGAGGGAGAAGCAGACTCCCTGCCGAGCAGGGAGCCCGATGCGGGACTTGATCCCGGGACTCCAGGATCATGACCTGAGCCGAAGGCAGTCGCTTAACCAACTGAGCCACCCAGGCGCCCCCTGTCTCCAGATTTTTGATCCTATGAAACAGCAAAGTTTTGCCCAGATTTTGGTTTGGGGTTGATATTCAGTCCTGCCCAGTCTGGGGACCCGACTGTGGTCTGAAAACATGGGGGGGGGATGGGGGTCGTGGAGGAGGGTCATTAAAGGGGCCCCGTTAAGGCAGGATCAGCATTATCAGACAGTGAGGACAGGCTGCTTTAGCCTGCAAGGGGGCTCGGCGGGAATCAGGGGTTCCAGGGGTTCATCACTCCAAACCCTCCCACACGGCTCCATGCAAACACCAAGTTCACACTTTCCCAGTCAAGGGTCTGACTTCCACGGAGCAGAGCTGGTGAGGCTGTGGCCGTAGCCACTGAGGTAACTCACCGTTGTGCAGGCTCAAACATTAGGTTTCGTTTTTTGCTATCTCAGCCTGGTGGCTGCAGGAATTCAGGGGTACTCTTAGCACGGAAGTCCTCAGTTTATGATCCGGGTCTTGAGCCAAGAGTCTAGGATTTGGGAGCTTGTCTTCCGTTTCTTCAACAGTCCAGCCCCGTGAGAACCAGCAGCCTCTACCCACAGTCTCACCCTCACCTCTTCCAAGGTGATGGAGCCTCAGTCTGAGTCTTGCTTTTGGCAGGCTCTTCATTCCAGGTGATTCTTGGTGGTGACTCTGAATTCCTGCTTTCCCTCTGCATGCCGGAGGATTCTAGAGCTGATCCCTTCTTCTGTGCTGAATTTTTAGTGTCTTCAGTCCCAAGCAGTCCAGATACCCAATGCCAGCTTCTCTGAATTTCCTTCAACATCCATCGCCTGCAGCCACTCTGGGCACCAATTTCTATATAAGGCACCATTCTTTGTTGTGGGCAACAGAAACCAACTCTGGTTAACTTAAGCAGAAAAGGATGTTCAAAGAACAGATATTCAAAAAGATATTCAAAGGATGTTGGGTGACTCATAAATCATAAGTGAGCTGAAGACCTGGGCTTGTGGTCTGCAAACAGGACCAATCCTCTCAGCCCGTGAGGTCAACACTCTGAAGAGCCCCCTTGTGAGCAGCACAGCCCACACCCAACGCCCAGCACTGGGCACCGCTGTCCTAAGGCCTCAGTGGAGAGGTGCTCTGCTTCCTCCCAGCATGAGTTTTGTTTTCAGTTCTTGGGTTGGTGAGCTCTGAAGGCCCCATCTGCAATGGAGCCGGAGAACACGGGTGGCTGATACTTCTAGTTTCTAGACAGGAGGGTGATCCATGGGTCCACGACTGGGGTTCAGAGAGTGGGCGGGCAAAACGATGAACCAAAACAAAAGCCAAATGTCTGTCTCGTTCTGTAGCACACTTCTTTCATCTCTTCTAGGCTAGCACGGGGTGTGTCGACCTGCCCAAGTCTCTGCCCCTCTTAAAAAGTCAGCAGCTCCTCAAAAAATTAAGCAGTGTTACCATATGACCCAGCCCTTCCACTTCTGGGCATATACACAAAATAACTGAAATCATCGTCTCCAAGATTTATTGGTACACCCATGTTCGCAGCAGCATTATTCACAGTAGCTGAAAGGTGGAAGCAATCCAAGGGCCCATTGATAGATGAATGAATAAGCGAAATGTAGTATATTCTTACAAGGGACTATTATTCAGCCTTAAAAAGGAAGGGAACTCGACACCGGCTCCAACATGGCTGAACCTTGGGAATACGATGCTCAGTGAAATAAGCCAGACACAAAACGACACATACCGTCTGATGCCATTTACATGAGGTCTCTGGAACAGTCACATTCATAGAGACAGAGAGCAGAATGGGGGTCCCCGGGAGGCGGGGGGAGGGAAAAATGGGGAGTTTGTGTTTAATGGGCACAGAGTTTCAGTTTTGCAAGATTTCCATCTGCCCTTGGAGCTTCCCTGGCCAGAAATGAGCTCTCTCTCCACTGAACCCCTTCAAACATTCCACCCCAGATTTCCCTGAATTAAGAGACACCGGGTGGCAAGATCTGTCTTTGAGGGCAGGATCTGTGCCTGAGCCGCCAATCTGTACCCCACATCCCCCCCCACTGAGGCCTGACTGGGTGCCTGGCACTGGCAGACATTGGATGGATGAAGGAAAAAGAAGTAGGGGTGCAGCCCTCACCTGCGGCGGCAGTGAGCACCGTGGGAGCACATGCCTGCTCTCCCAGACAGTGGCGCAGTCGGCTGTCTGGACGTGCGCACTCAGGCACCCCGACCCTGCACACTCATAGCCAGGGGACGGCAGGTGCGTGGTGAGGTGGGTGGTGAGCGGGGCCTGACAGGGTCCCTTTGGACAATTTCCTGCTTTCGGGGGTCTGAGTCCCTCATGACCTGGCAGTCTGGTAGAATGGTTAAGAACACAGACCAGCTCTGCACTCGCTAGCTTTTTCTCTTCATTTGCAAAATTGGCATAAGGCAGTCCTAGCTTTATAAGGTTGCATGAGGCCCAAGTGAGATGATGTATATAAATAGCTTAGCATGGTATCTGCGGGAGCACACCTTGCCTATTGCCTCACCTGACCGGTGCCCATCCTCCCTTTTCCTGATAAACAGAACCCTGATCTGTTTATGGGGCCAGCAGAAATGCTGTGATCTCAGCATCAGAGGATGGACTGTGGGTGGCCTAACCCATTCATGAACATCGGAGTCCCTTGGACCCGTGGTTGGGCTAAGTGTGGCCATGTGACCCTACTCTGACTAATGGGGTGCAAGAGGAGATCTGTCAGGTATGGAAGGAGGGTGACAGTGAGGCGCCTCCTCAGTAAAAAGACAGATACTTACAGGGACACAGCCCTTCCCTATTCTCCCTTCTTCCTGCTTTGAATGCAGACATGATGTTTGGAGGATCAGCTGCCATTTTGCAGTAATGAGGTGATAAGGATGCTAAAGAAACCCCAGCACTGACATTGTCAAGCCCCCTGACAATGCCAGGGTTACCATCCTAATTTCTTGGGATGGAAGAAAAAAAACCCCTATCTTTCTTCCCTCAACCAATTATCAGTTGGATTTTTGTTTCTTGTTCTTGCAACTGAATGCATTCCTATAGAATACACTGTCTCATAGCCCAATAAATATTCACTTTTATCTGACCTCATATTCTTTTCCACCCACGGGCAAGACGTGCGACTCTCTGAATGTCCCTTCATGTATAAGATGGAGGGAGAGACAGCTGTCTCCCCAGGCTCTTGGGAGGATTAAATGAGACGCGGCCTGTGAAATTGCTCTGTGGACCATGAGGGCTTTGGCTGGGAAGGAGGGTTGTTGTGGGCCTCTCTCCTGGAGACCAGGGCTCCCCGGGTGAGGAACGAGTTAACTGCGGCCAGAGAGAAGAAAGCAAGAAGACGTACCTGGGAGCAGAACCCCAGCCCCAGCCCCTGATTCTGGGGAAGGAGGTGTGGTTACTGAGGAGCAGCACGACGTTCAAGTGCTCAAGCTCTGGAATCCAGCTGCCTCTGCCCCTCCCTCAGGCATGTGGTAGCCTCTCTGTGCCTCAGTTTCCTCTTTTGAAAAAGGGAGGTAATGATAATAGGGTATCAAATAAACAAGTGCACATACGAGCTTAGCAAACGGTGGGGCTGTTCAGTCCGCGATGGCCACCCTAACCCTATGGTGCCAACTCCAAACTCAGCGGCACAGACCAAGGAGCGCGTGTTTCTCCCTTGTGGGTCTGAGCATGGAGTGGAGGAGGGCGTGCTCAGGAGCTCGGGGAACAGGAGTTCTGCATGGCTGGAGGAGAAGAGGTGGGATGCACGGTGGTGCATCCCACTGACAGGCACGCCAGGGCCTCCGTCCACAGGAAGAGCTAAAGGTAACTGAAGGGAGCTGTCTCTGCTGGGCATCACCTCCTCGGATCCCCCCCAGCCGCCTGCATGCCCCCCATCACGGTACTCATCTGCCCCCTGTGTTGTCATTGCCCATTTACCCTGGGCCCCTGAGACAGGGACTGAGGGTGTCCTGTTCCCTGCACAGGTCGGGAGAGACCGGCATGGCCCAGGATGATTCTGGAGGACACCTTGAAGGGAGGGAGGAGTGAACCTGACCTTGAGGGAGGCTAGCCTGTGGCAGGTGGATCAGCCAGGGGCCAGAGGTGGGGTGGGCAGGATCATGTCCTAGGACAGGGGTCAGGAGCTGGGAGGGGAGATGAGGCTAGAGGGTCATAGGGTCTGAGCCAGGGGAGGAAGTAGGGCCTGGGGTGCCCTGGGTCCCAGGAAGGTAGTGAGGTCACAGCTGTTCTCTTGGGAAGCAGGCAGCTACTGGGGAGCCTGGCTCTGGGGATGGGGTGGTGACTGCAGGTCAGTGGGTGGTGCTGTGTCCGGGTGGGGCTGCCCAGTCATTCACAAATGTTCACCGAGTACCTACTAAATGCCAAGCCCCGTGCTGGGTACTGGGGTGCATCTGTGAACGGGAGAAAGATCTGTCCATGCAGAGCTCATATCATAGGAGGCAGAGAGGACAATGGAAAAAAATAGGTATGACCCAGGGAGGATCCAAAGGTGACCAGTACCATGTGCCAGTCACTGCAGACCTACTATGTGCCAGATACGGGAGAGCTGGGATCTCCGCCTTCTAGCCGCTCAGCCCAGGAGGGGCCAAAGCTGTGTGTGCATTTGCCCCCTTCTCTGTGGTTCATGCTCAGTGGTCTGTGTGTGCACAGCTGTCTGTGGGCGTGGCTGAGTGGATCCGTGTTTTGCTGGCAGCTCTGTGTTTTCCTGAGCGTGTGTGTGTGTGTGTGTGGTGTGTGTAAGGAGGGAGGCTAGGTAGTGAAGGCTGTGATTCAGACCTTCCTCTGCTGTGGCAGAAGCTGAGGTCTGGTGGGGCGGGAGTTGGGGGGGGGGCTTCTCCCTCACACCTGTCCCCTTGGCTCTGGGGTGGGGGTGGAAAGCCCTGAGGGTGCCCATGACTTTGTGGGAAGAAGGTCAGGGCCAGCCGGAATGTGTTTGCGTTTCCTGGGTGATTGACGATGGGAGCAGGCTGTCTTCCCGAGACAGATGTAGGAATGTTTCTGCTAATCAAAGCGGAAAGCAGGGGCGTGGGGGCCGCCTGAGGCCTCCCCCAGCCCTGCTCCGCGGCCACCTGTCGGGGGCCTGGGAAGCCGTTGGGCAATGCTAGGGAGAAGCTCCCAGACCCAGGCGACCCCACTGCCCACCTCTGCCTCCCCGGCAGTCTCCGGTCAGGCACGGCTCACCTGCTCCCCAAATATGCCCGGCTGGGTGGAAGAACGGGGTCCAGGGTTCAGCCCAGAGCATGACCCTGGGTGTGGAGGGGGTTTTGAGTGGGCGGAGTGGGACTTCAGGCCTCTCTCCCAGCAGCTGGGGTCAGGAAGAAGTGTCCACTTTTCCAAGGTTCCTCCTCCTGACCCCTGTTTCCCGCCAGCCCTGCCAAGGGCAGTCCCAGGGCACCCCCCTTTTTCTTTCCTGGGCCACTAGAAGAGTCAGTGATGGCAGGAAATTACCCAAATAGGAAAACCGAGGTGGGCCCCAGATCTCAAGGGGGTGGGTGGTGTGGCCGTCCCAACACCAGGGGTCCCACCCCCAGGCCGCACATTTCCCCAGCCCACCCCTCATCTGCTCTTGTCCCATAGGAAGCCCATGTCCTGGGACGGGTGGGGATGGGAAGAGCGGCAGATAACAGGACACCCAAACTGGTGTGGTTGGGCCCCTGCCAGGCCTAGGCTGCATCTGCTCATCTTAGGAGATCCAGGGACTCCCAACCCTGTCTACAAACAGCCCCCTGGGTGGATATAGGCCTTCTGTGAGAATGCTGTCGCTGAGGTCAGGGCTGGGGTGGGGGTGTCCGTGGGTTTATTGGAGGTGGTTGGTTGCCAGTCAGAATGGCTCCCACCCCAAGAACTCCCTGCGAAGCTGGGGGTGGTGCCTGTCCCAATGTCATCCCCCCTCCACCCAACCTCCCCCCACCGCCTTGCACTGTAGTGACTTCCCCAACGCTGTCCTGTGGGGCTCGTGAGCCAGAATGGACTTGCTGACTCGGTGACTTGCTTGTTTTCCAGGCTAGCACAGGCAGGAGGCCCAGACCCCCAACCCTGGTCCGGGGAGTTCCTCAGCCCAGCTGGGTCCAAAGTTGCTTTTCTCAGGTTTGGCTCTGACACACCTCTTTTCCCCTCCCACTTTCCCAGTCTCCCCCTTGAAGAGCGGGGTGGGGGGGTGTGTGCCTGTGAGTCACCCTATGACTCACAGGAGGTTTAACCAGGGCCTGGTGTGTGAGTGTGTGCATGTGTGTGTTCCTGCGTTAGGGGGAGGAGGCTGAGCTGAGGTGGGCAGACATGCCTTGGCTTTCTGGCCTTTAAAAGTTTCTGGCCTTTAAAAGAGCTTGGGGAACCTGGGTGGCTTAGTCGGTTAAGTGTCTGCCTTCCTCTCAGGTCGTGATCCCAGGGTCCTGGGATCGAGCCCGGCATCAGGCTCCCTGCTCAGCGGGAAGCCTGCTTCTCCCTCTCCCTCTCCCTCTGCCTCTGTGCTCTTGTTCTCTCTCTCTCAAGTAAATAAATAAATCTTAAAAAAATAAAATAAAATGAGGACAATGCTCGGGACACCTGAGTGGCTCAGTCGGTTGAGCATCTGCCTTCTGCTCAGGTCATGATCTCAGGGTCCTGGGATTGAGCCCCTCATCCAACTCCCTGCTCAGCGGGGTGCCTGCTTCTCCCTCTCCCTCCGCCCCTGCTCATGCTCTCTCTCTCAAATAAATAAATAAAATCTTTAAAAATAAAATAAAATAAAAGTTTGAGCTCATTGCAGCAGGACCCCAACTGATGGGACCACCTGGTCGCAGCCGGGTTGGGTCAGTCCCCTGGAGCAGATGGGTAGGGCCTGGGTTCTGGGTCTGTGCTGACCCCCTGGGGGCTGATGCTGCAGAACATGGGAGCCCAGTGGCTCCTTGGATGCTCACCTGGGAAGTACTAGATTCCTCCCCAACAGGAGACCCTCACAGTGAAAGGTGCTGGAATTCACTTAGCAAACATATCACTGATGGATTAAGTGACCAAACAAGCATGGTGGGCTGGGTAGGGGGATTTGGGCTTCTTGGCTAAGAGACGACCCTTCTCGAACCTTGATGTGCAAAAGAATCCCCTAGGGATCTTGTCAGAACGCAGATTCTGACTCGGCCAGGGCATCAGAACCACGGCCATCCCCTCCGAGGAAACTGGAGTCAGAGGCTAACGGCAGGCAAATGTTTCACATGTTGACAAGAAGGGAAATGTGGATCCTAGAAAATACAAACTGTGGGGCGCCTGGGTGGCTCAGTTGTTAAGCGTCTGCCTTCGGCTCAGGTCATGGTCCCAGGGTCCTGGGATCGAGCCCCACGTCGGGCTCCCTGCTCAGCGGGAAGCCTGCTTCTCCCTCTCCCACTCCCCCTGCTTGTGTTCCCTCTCTCTGTCAAATAAATAAATAAAATCTTAAAAAAAAAAAAAAAAAGAAAGGAAATATAAACTGGACAGCTGGACAGAATCCCTGGCAGACCTCCAGGGTGGACAAGGAAGCAGACGGCTTGTGAGGATTGAGGAGGAATACTTAACTTGTAGGAGCCAACGCGGGTTCTCGGTGTTCTAACAAGCCCCAGGCGAGGCCAGCTCTGCGGGTCCAGGAGCCACACTTTGAGAGGAAGAGCATGTGGAAGGGAAAGCTTGGGGTCAGCTCAGCAAAGTTCCTGGCCCTGAGCCGGTTGTGAATCTTCTGAGCAGGCCCTGGACCAGAGCGGTGTGATGGGGTCACCCAGCTCATGCCTGTGGGTCAGGAGTCCTGGCCCAGGAGCCATGAAGGTGGCCAGAGCTCCCAGAGAAAACCAGCTTGCTCTATGGCCAGGTCCCGATGGCCACAGGGTCGGCGACCTGGAAACTGCGTCCTGCACCTGTTTCCTGAAGACCTACTGTGTGCACACGAGGACCACGAACTGGGGAGAGACACGGACGTTGGGGAGCTCAAGTACAGTCAGGGAGATCATACAGTTGGTGTTGAAAGGGACCCTGAAGGTCATCACCCTGTTCCCATTTCACAGATGGGGCAACTGAAGCCACAAAGGAAGAGGGAACTGACTCAAAGTCTTACAAGTAACTGGTGGGGTCAGGACTCAAACTGTAGCCCTCTTGCTCTCCTCCGGGCAGGATTCTTTTTTTCCCCATTCCAGAAAGGAGAATACAGGAGGGACAGGGGTCTATGGCAGGGGAAGCTGTGGGACCGATCAGGAGGGGGCTGGTGTCCCTGAACCTCATGCAGGTCCAGAGAGGCCTGGAAACTTTTATTTTTTTGAGGCTTTTGGTTATATTGAAAGCATGAAGAAATACCTAACTGGGGTTAGCAAATTTGTGCTATTTTAGATATCTTACATCGATCAAATTAACATAACACAACATACCATTCAGTGACTGCATGTAGATTTATTTGGAAATAACCTCAAAAGCCAGTGTAGGTGTTACACAAATAGGAGGTCCAAGCCCACAGGCCCACAAGTGACAGTGCCCCCTCCCTGTGTGTCTCCAGGAGTCTCAGATGGCCTCGGATGGAGGATGGAGGATGGGTGGTGGGACCAGAGGCGCAGGTGTGAATGTGAGCCCCAGGGGGCAAGGACATCCGTGTCTGTTCTGGTCATTGCCACCTTCTCAGAGTCTGCGGCTGTGTCTGGCAGATCGTGGGCTCTCGCCGTGCACTGCTGGCTGAACGTGACTGAGCCACGGCATGGCTGTGGGGACAGAGAGCGGCGCTGGGGCAGGGGACTCTGGCCATCATTTCTCCAGGTGCAGTGGGGGCTTTCCTTTTTCCCAACCCTGACCAAGTGAAGCCGGGCAGAGAGCTGATGCCTGAGTTCTGATCCTGGCCTCCTGCGTGATAGGGCGAGCGGGTCCCATCTCTAAGGGACAGCACCCTGGACTGTAGAACAGGGGTATGCCATCTCACCTTTGGGGTCTCAAGGCAGCACCAGACAATCCTTTGAGGTCCTTCCTAGCCCTAGGAAAGGTTTGGGAAAGGAGAATTCTGTAAGTAGTTGGGAGCGGGGGGCAGTGGGCAGGCAGGGGCACAGAGACAGACGGGACAGAGACAGACTGCTAAAAAAACAAAAACAAAGCATCTTGTAGACCCAGGCATTTTCCAGCGATCATCAATAACAGAAGCATGCATGTGGTCCCGCGTGGACCGGCACATGCTGCTCATCGCTACCGTCTACAAACCCGCTCGCTTACTCCACCAGGGGCCACACCCCCCCGCCCGGCCCCACTTCTCTGTCTCAGCGCGAGGATGTCTGAGAGGGGCACTCACTGTGTGCTCTTTCCACATGTAGGGTCCCTGGCTTTTCCTGGGAGTCCCCAGCCAGCTGGCCTGTACAAACCCAAACATTTGGCCAGCCACCATGACTCTTCCTCCGAGAACCCGCGCTGGTTCCTGCGATTTAGGTATCCCTCCTTTGTCCTCGCACACCATCTCCGTCCTAGTCCACCCTGGAGGTCTGCCAGGGTTTATGTCTAGCTGAGCAGTTTATATTTTCTGGTATCCACATTTCCCGTTGCCTGCTTGTGAGCATCTGGCTCCGGTTCCCCTCTCTAAGTTCCCTCGGAGGTGACGGCTGTGGTGCTGGGGTCCTGGCCCCCAGTCACAGCTGCACTTTGGATGGCAGCTCGGTCCCCGGAAACTGGGCATCAGCCACAAGCTCTCAGGCAGTGGGGGCTCGGGGAGGGGAAGAGGGAGGTGATGCTGGCTAATAATGTCTTTTTTTTTAAAGATTTTATTTATTTATTTGACAGAAAGAGACACAGCGAGAGAGGGAACCCAAGCAGGGGGAGCGGGAGAGGGAGAGGCAGGCTTCCCACTGAGCAGGGAGCCCGATGTGGGGCTCGATCCCAGGACCCGGGGATCATGACTGGAGCCGAAGGCAGACGCTCAACGACTGAGCCACCCAGGCGCCCCTGCATATTTAAAATTTTTAAAGAAACTGCCAAACGTTTTCCAGAGTGGCTGTACCTTTTCATGTTCCCACCAGCAGTGTGTGAGTGACCCGGTTTCTCTTCATCCTCACCAACATTTGGTCTTGTTACCATTTTTTAATTTTAGCCATTCTGATCAGTGTACAGTGATAGCTCATTGGGGTTTAATTTGCATTTCACTCCTGGTTCATGATGTTGAACATATTTGCATGCGCTTATCTGCCATCTGCATATCCTCTTTGGTGAAATGTCTCTTCATGTGTTTTGCCCAATTTCCAACTGGATTTTTTCTTTTTTCTTTTTTTTCCTTTTTGCTGTTGAATTTTGAGTGTTCTTCACAGGTTCTAGACACTGGTCCTTGGTCAGAGAAGTGGTTTGCAAGTATTTCCTCCCAGTCTGTAGTTTCTCTTTAGCCTTTTTTTTTTTAAATTAATTTATTTATTTGAGAGGGAGAGAGTGTGAGCAAGTGCAGGGGGAGGGGCAGAGGAACAGAATCGCAAGCAGACTGCCCTCTGAGTGCGGGCCATCACAGGACTCAATCTCACGACCCCGAGATCATGACCCAACCCAAAATCAAGAGCTTTCTGTTCTTCAGCTTTTTAAGAGACTCTTCCATGGGAGCTCCTGGGTAGCTCAGGGGGTTAAGCATGCCACTCTTGATTTCGACTCCAGATTATGTTCTCAGAGCTGTGAGATTGAACCCAGGATTGGGCTCTGTGCTCAGGGGGGGTCCGCTTGTCTCCCTCTCCCTCTGCCCCAGCCCAATAAATAAATAAATCTTTTTTTAAAAAGAGACTCTTTCACGAAGGAAGAGTTTTACATTTTGATGAAGTCCAATTCATCAATCTTTCCTTTTATAGCTCATGCTTTTGGTGCTCAGTATGAGCCTTGGTTGCTTAGCCCTAGATCTCCAAGTTTGTCTCCTGCGTTTTTTCCTAAAAGTTTTCTAGTCTTACAGTTCACATTTAAGCCTCTGGTCCATTTTGAATTAATTTTTGTGTAAGGTGTGACTTAGGTCGAGGTGTCTTTGTTTCTGTTTTTTTTTTTTAACCTCTGGATGTTTAATTGCTCCCACACATTTGCTTAAAAGTCTGTTTTGTAATGCAAATATTTGTGTGGTCTGTTTCCGGGTGCTCTAATTCGTTCCATTGATCTCTGTGTCACTTGCTTTGCCAATATTACACAGTCTTGCTTACTGTAGGTATGTAAGAAGTCTTACCTGCTTTATATATCGGGTTTTTGATAAACGTGGACTTGTTCCTCTTGTTCTTTTTCAAAATTGTTTCAGTGATTCTGGTTCCTTTGCTTTTCCATATCAGTTTTATTTTATTTTACTTTATTTTATTTTATTTTTTATACCAAACATACTTTATTAGCACAAAAAAGCAACCATGACAAGACACAGCAAGCAGAAATGTACATTAGCAGTCAAAGGGTTAATGTTGCATACAAATATAGCTTTTCTTTTTTGTAGCCTTGGCAGGAGCCATCAGGATGTAAAAGAACTTTCTGTAGCAGCGGGTAAGGAAACCAAGGAGTACTCACCAGTGGTCCAGAGCACATTAACAAAAAGGCACAAGAATGGATTTGGCGAGTGCAAAATGTCTGGGACAGAACTGTAAATTCAGTCCAATACTCAGAAGCAAACACTAGAACTTAGCATTACTTCCAAAATAGATCACTCAAGTAGTATTGCATAAGTGACCAAAAGGTGCTAAGTGAAGTTATTTCTAAACACAATGGTTGTACAGTATCTTTTAAGTCTGCAATTAGGGTTTCAGATTTTCCATTAGAAATTAACTGCACTGGGGGCGCCTGGGTGGCTCAGTCGTTAAGCGTCTGCCTTCGGCTCAGGTCATGATCCCAGGGTCCTGGGATCGAGCCCCGCGTCGGGCTCCCTGCTCGGCGGTGGGAAGCCTGCTTCTCCCTCTGCCACTCCCCCTGCTTGTGATTCTTCTCTCGCTCTGTCTCTCTCTGTTAAATAAATAAATAAAATCTTAAAAAAAAAAAAAAAGAAATTAACTGCACTGAAATTCTAGAAACTGTACTTAAGCAATTCAGTTATGAGAGTTTACAGCAAAGAGCTAAATACTGCCATCCAAACTGTTCATTGCAGTTTAACAATAATCTCAACATTGGCAACCACTGCTGTTACCATTTGACTTGTTTGGGCATCTTCTAGTCTCACTTTCTTCATGGTTCACAAATGCATCCTGGGCACAGGAAAAGATCCAAATTTAATCAACGAGTAGACTGCACATACTAACTTAAAAAA
>NC_058407.1:9683579-9841848 GCF_002201575.2 Neomonachus schauinslandi
GATCCAAATTTAATCAACGAGTAGACTGCACATACTAACTTAAAAAACAATCACACACGCACACACACAGACTACATTGCAGCTCTTCCCAATGTGTTTTAAGTTAAAGCACTCATTCAAAAAAAAAAAAAATTAATACCTAAGGCCTTGGAATAAAACTCTGCTACCAACTTTATAAGCCTGAAGTTTTGTTTTTTTTTTTAAGATTTTATTTATTTATTTGAGAGAGAGAGAGAGCACATGAGAAGGGGGAGGGTCAGAGGGAGAGGCAGACTCCCCGCTGAGCAGGGAGCCCGATGCAGGACTCGATCCTGGGACTCCAGGATTGTGACCTGAGCCAAAGGCAGTCGCTTAACCAACTGAGCCACCCAGGCGCCCTAAGCCTGAAGTTTTAAGAGCAACTATTTAGAAAACCCGGTTTACTTAACAGTACCTTTTGCATAAGAGACAGGAGACTGACTCTAAACTCTATCACCACTTCACTGAACTGCACTATGCCCTTGTGGCCAGGAAATTGCATTTTTCTTTTTTTATCAAAGGAAAGCAGTCTTTATCTTTTGGACTTCCAAAGCTTGATCTATAGTAACTACAAACAACGCACTTTTGGAAGGTTATAAAAAATTCTTTGAAAAAATAACAATTTCAAACATTAAACACGCTGTTAAAATACTCATCCAATATTAATAATTTTTTCTTTAGTAAGAAGTAGAATTCTTTGGGGGCACCTGGGTGGCTCAGTTGGTTAAGCGTCTGCCTTCAGCTCAGGTCATGATCCCAGGGTCCTAGGATCAAGTCCCACATCAGACTCCCTCCTCAGCGGGGAGTCTGCTTCTCCCTCTCCCTCTGCCCCTCCCCCCTGCTTATGCTCTCTCTTAAATAAATAAATAAAATCTTTAAAAAAGAGAAAGAAATAGAATTCTTCATAGCAAATGCCCCAGAGTTGTTTCACTCAATCACAACAGTCATTAAAAACTGAACAGTTCGCTCAATCGACAAAATGTTTTTGTAGCCTTCTTGAACATCTGTAGGTCTGTCTTCTGTTGTCTCAATAGGCACCACATTTATCTGAGTAAGTAACAGCAGATCGCATCTGACAGATACTAACACTAAGCCTATACACTGTACTGAAAAAAAAACTAACACCGATATGTGTGCTTACTATCTGGGTGTACCATCTGATGCACATAAAAGCCGATCTAGTTAAAGCCCTTTGGGGACAGGAGAGTTTCCTTTGCCTTGACTGGTTCTCGTTCTAACCAGCGAACTCTAGCTTTTGGCGTATAATGACACTCTTTCAAAAAATCCTGCAACATTGATGGTAAAGGGAGCCCATCAATTCCATCACAGGTAGTCATCTACAGATTACTGCCTGCCAGATATATCGCAGGCTGAAAGGGAAAGTCCTGTTGAGTGATCTAGTAAGCAGTGGTTCAAAAAACATGCAAGAACTAGGATCTTTATAATGTTCTAAAAGTCCTGTTACAGTGGAGGAGTGAAATACACACGGGTCATGGGCGTCAAAACTAAACTTGTGATTCCACTGTTCAGTTTGGGCATGCAGGGGTCTGTGTTGCCACAGAAGCTCACCGAGAAGAGGTTGTCCTTTTGCGCAGAGTCCCTGAGCAGGAATGAGCCTTTCGGTTTCCCTTCGAGGAGGGCTTCTGCTTTGTAACGGTCCCTCTCTCCCTAGTAGCAGGGATTCCCTGTGATCTGAAGCAAGTCGGCACGCGGCAGTGCATGTAATCAATTTGCATGGGGACTTTCCAAGCTCCCTGTATGTGAATGTGGACATGGCTGTCTCCAGACACCTGACGTCCCTTCTGCCTACGTGACTACAGACACAGGGTGGTTGTCCTCTTCTGAGTCACAATTAGCTTGTGGAATTGCAGGATTGTCCCCATTTACTTCAGTCATTCCAGGAGCTGACTTTGGTCCCAATTTACATAATGGATTAACCTGTGAGGTGGCCTCAAATGTGTGTATTTGTGCATTGGGAGGAGGGTCAACCCCCTCTTTTTTTTTCTTTAATATTTTATTTATTTATTTGACACAGAGAGACACAGGGAGAGAGGGAACACAAGCAGGGGGAGTGGGAGAGGGAGAAGCAGGCTTCCTGCTGAGCAGGGAGCCCGATGCGGGGCTCGATCCCAGGACCCTGGGACCTTGACCTTCAACCCCCTCTTCAATACTAAGCCACCTTCTCTCTCGAAGCCTATCTTCTTCATCTTCTGTAGAAACCAACGATGGATCAAATGTATCAAAAAAAGTTTGAGTGTGGGCTCACAAGGGGCTGTATGCTGTTTAATCAAATGCCATTTTGGGGCTAAATCTCAGCCCCAAAGGAAATGGGCATTTCTCAAGCCTTAAATCAGAAAGGTGTATTTTTCTTTTATTAGAAAAGAGGGGTTTTGACTGCTTGCTGTAAGCTCTCATGGGAAAACACAAGCCCACAGCGTCCGGCAACCTCTGTCTCAGAGGGCGGCTTCCGACAGTTCTGCGGACACCAGTCCATATCAAGGACGGAGCTTACGCCTTACCCTCTCTCTCCTTTGAAGTTCTACCAAACTTTTTATCAGTATCCAATGCACTCTGTGTCTTTGTAGAACAGGAATGTTTTTTCTTCCCACCCCACGGAGCATGCCCAGAGTAGGACTCTCTTCTTGCAAATCTCACTCCTAAGGTGACACAAGAATCATTATCCTTGTCACTGCTTATTTCAACAACCAGAGGAATTTTAGTGGCACAGTTTTGGTTTCTCCTAGAAGAATTCTTGGAAGGGCTTATTCTCAGTTGCAAGGCAATGTTTTCTCTTAAGGGACTGCTTTGTTGCTAAGGAGCTGAGTCTCCTATACTGATGTTTCTCTCTTTCACAAACATCTGTTGGAGTTCATGTCCACATCTTCACCACGGCTCCCTCCCTCATGAACGAAGAGATTCTGACACCTGTATTTGAAGTGATCCCACATCTTCCCCACTTTATCCATTGATTATAAGGTCGGTTTGGGCGCGTGGAGCGGCCTCATCCGGGGGCACCTGCGGTCAGGCAGATGGTCCCATCTGTCCCCGCCGACTGCCCTGTTGAGGGCAGTCTCGCTTCCTCTGGACTGAGCTCAGGGCCCGGGGACCCCAACTCTGCCGGATGCCTCACCACCCCCTTCCCCAGCCACCTTCCCCCCTTCCTCCCTCCCCTCCTCCAACCCCCACTGGAATGGAAAGTACCTCTCTTCCATATCAGTTTTGGAATAATGTTGTCTATCTATATCCACAAAACATTTTGCTGGAGTTTTTCACAGGAATTGTATTAAGTCCATATGCCAATTTGGGGAGAACTGACATCTTCACCATTTTGAGTCATCTTCACGAACATAGTATGTCTTTCCATTTCTTTGTCTTTGTTGATTTCTTTCATCAGCTTTCCGTGAGTTTTCAGCACGCAAGTCCTGTGTACGTGTTTTGTTAGATTTACACCTAAGCATTTTATTTTATTTTTTTTTGAGCAACTATAAATGGTATTTTATTTTATTTATTTATTTTTTAAGATTTTATTTATTTGACAGAGAGAGACACAGCGAGAGAGGGAACACAAGCAGGGGGAGTGGGAGAGGGAGAAGCAGGCTTCCCGCCAAGCAGGGAGCCCGATGCGGGGCTCCATCCCAGGATCCTGGGATCATGACCTGAGCTGAAGGCAGACGCTTAATGACTGAGCCACCCAGGCGCCCTATAAATGGTATTTTAAATGTTTATATCTTTTGTTTCTTGGCTGAGACTTTTGTTTTCATCTGTTTCAGATGTGTTCATAACACTTCTCTTATCTTGGTGTGGGCATCTTTGCTCATTGGGCTTGAGATCTTCCTGGCTTTTGGCATGATGAGTGATTTTCTAGTGAGGCCTGGATATTTTGGGCATTATGGGATGAGACTCTGAATTTTGTGCAGCCTTCTGCTTTAGCTAGTCGCCTGGGATGCTTCTGAAGTGGGGAAGTGAGTGAAGTGCCTCATTACTGCCAAATCGGGTTAGAAGCCCGAATTCCCCACTTGACCTCTGTTGATGCCAGAGTTGGTGAGGCTCCTTATTGCTGCGAAGGTGGAGAGGCAAGTCTCAGCCCACTATTTGGCCTTCCCTGATAGCACCCTGGCAGGGAGATTGGAGCACCTTATACACTGCCGAAGGGGGATGTCTAGGTTTCCCACGTGGTCTTGCTGGCACGGATGGGGCCACAGATTTTTCTGAAGGGTTTGGCTGGAGTATACCAATTATTGTCTAAAATTTTTCTGTCTTGCTAGCTGCCTCTTTTCTGGTTCTTTGGCTGATAGAGTAGGCTTTTGTTGTTTTTTTGGCGGGGGGGTGATAGCCAAACCTCTTGGCATTTCCAGATTGCTGGCTTCTTCAGCTTCGAGTCTGAGATATACGAGGCAAATAAAAAAAAAAAAATTCCAACAACCAAGAAACTCATTGCTGTGTTGTTTCTTGGGTCCTGCGATCCCTAGCTAATCTGCCTTCTCCCCTCCCTTCAGAGCCTCCTCGGGCTTGTTTTATATACCATGATTAAGGTTTTATTTGCGCTTAGTGGGAAGAATAATAAAAAGTACATCTACTACTTCTCAGAAGCAGTCCAACTTAACTTTAAATTTTACTTTTTATTTCAAGTGGAGATTGTTCCGTTAACTAAAATCTTTTGTTCTTCATATGCTTTCACTGTCCATGCAAGGCCCTCTCTTATTTTATATAAAGTCTGTGTGTGCATCTCCCCTCATTCCTGAACCTACCCCTAATCCCCTCCCTCCAAAGACTCCTCTTCGAATGTACTCACAATATGCTCTTAAATATATACCCTCAACAAGCATGCAGCTTTTGGGGAGTGTGTGTATCCCTTTTAAGTTTACACAAATGGGATCACGTCTGACATCCCATTTTATTTTCCTTTTTTTACTCAGGACCAGGTCTTTTGGTTTGACCCATGTTGTT
The DNA here is from genome assembly GCF_002201575.2 of Neomonachus schauinslandi. NCBI lineage: Eukaryota > Metazoa > Chordata > Mammalia > Carnivora > Phocidae > Neomonachus > Neomonachus schauinslandi. Next base: position 9,688,545 of record NC_058407.1, read on the forward strand.
TTACAGATGGGCTACGTCTTCTCCCTTCCACATGCATCCCTCACATTCCTTACGCATTTCCCTCGTGAGGGACGCCTGGTTGTCTCCACTTCATAGCTGCTGTTAGCAGTGTTGCCGGAAACTTCTCGGCCATGCTCCCTGGGGACCCGGGTGTAACGTGCTCCAAGGTTTACACCGAGGCAAGGGGTGGCTGGCTCTCGGGCACCCACTGTCATGATTGCTCCAGGCCTGGCTTATTGCTCCTGCGAGAGCAATACCTGCTCATGCCCCCACCAGCGGTGTCTGGGAAATCCTGCTGGGAAGACGAAAATAGCATTGGGAATTCTCTGATAAAGCAGACAGTATTTTGGCGAAGAGAACAACCGCCCTCTAAATCATGTTCGGGCTTGCAAACAGCCAGACAGTATAACCCAAGTTTCCCTGGGATTTCCCCCGTGATCACGGGAGAGTCCTGCCTGGTCCGGTGGACGGGGACTGGGGGTATGGGGCGGGGAAACATCCAGAAGCAGGGAGAGACTTAAATGTCCAGAGATCCCGGAAGTTGAAATAGTCACTGGGAATTGGAAATGAATGAGGGACGAAGGGAAGGGCCCCTACTATGGACCTGGCACGCAGTTCATACTCAATTAATATTTACCAACTGTGAAAACGAACCAAGGAAGGAATGATTGGCCCAGGGCCTCTGCACACTCGCTGCTGGAGGTGATGGGGTCTGTGCTTCCAGGAGCCCCAAACCTCATTTCCAGTCAGCTGGAGGTGCACATTTGTGAAGGGGCACCCAGTGTCCTTGATGCCCCTATACCTCTGCCTCTGATCTCCCCACCTGTCTCTTTCGGCCTCTTAACGTTCGGTCAGTCACTCATCCATCCCTAAAATCTCCCAGACATCTAATGGGCCCGGCCCTGTGCTTTGCTCCTGGGGATTGAGATGAAAAATCACTGATGTAGATGCGCTCCCGCCACCCCTCCCCCTCCCTGCCGTCTCCTGGCCTGGCTCCTATTTGTTCTCTGGGTCTCTGTGCTCAGCCCCTCGTAAACCAGCCCCCACCCCCAGCATTATTCTTCACTGACTTCCTGGACTTCCCTTCGGGGCATTCATTGCAATTTGTCAGTGTCTATTTCTGCAATTATTTAATTTTTTTGAAGTGTAACCTATTACTTATGACTGTTTACCCACAAGTGTATGTGCCTGGCACATAACAAGTGTTCAGTAAATGCTGTGGCCTGACCATCAGAGGAATAAGGGCTGAAATGAAGGTGCCTATGGCTCTTTGAGGACAGAGAAACCGCCTCTGTCTGGGGCCAGGAGGGAGGGCTTCCTGGTGGTGGTGGTGGTGACCCCAGAACAGAGTGTTTTCCAACTGGACAAGGGAGTTCCAGGCAGAGAGAACTGCATGGCATGTCCAGGAGATGGACAATAAATTGCTGGGAGCCATGGAGGACTTTGGGCAGTGTAGGTGGAGGATTTTTTTTTTAACTTCTTATTGAGGAGTAAAATATGTAAAGAAAAATGCCTGTATCATTCAGTGTCCAGCTGGATGAATCTTCACAAGCTAAACACACCAGTGTAACCAGGGCTTAGATCAAGAAACAGGATATTATCAGCATCCAAGAAATCTTCCTTGTGCCCCCCTCCCCAGGCACTCTGCCTCCTTTCCCCATGAAGATAACCACCATCCTGACTTGTGCAATTTTGTTTCTGAGATTCACATAAATGGAATCCCACGGTGTGGACTCCTTTGTGTCCAGCTTCTGCCTCTCAACACTGCGTGGGATGTGTCCAGGTGGCTCTGTGCTCATCCTTCATCCATTCCACTGTTGATGGATATCTGGGTTATTTCTGGGCTTTGGCCACTGTGAATAAAGCTGCAACAAATGATCTTGTCCGTGTCTTTCAATGGCCGTATGCATGCATTTCTGTTGGACATAAACCCAGGGGTGGGATTCCTGGGTCCAGGGGAGACAATGCCAAACCATTTTCCCAAGTGCTTGCACCAGATACGCTCCCTTTCGCACCAGTGTTCTGGGAGTCCCAGTTGTTTTGCATCCTTGCCAACACTTGATATTTTCATTACCTTTCCTTTTAGCAGTTTTGGTGGGTATGTAGTGATACCTTGTTGTGGTTTTATTTTGCATTGCCCTGACGACTAATAATGTTTTTGTGGACTTAGAGGCCACTTGCAGAACGTCTGTTGTGAAGGGCCCACTCAAAGTCTCTTGCTCCTTTTTACTTGCTGCCTCTCTTTTTCTTATTGATTTGTAGGAGTTCTTTACATATTTTGGAAATGAGTTCTTTGTCAGGTGTATGTTTTGCAGATCTTCACTGGACTTGACACCAGGGACTGATGTGGTTGAACTGCATTGCTGAAAGCTCCCCCTGGCTGCGGGGGGGGCAGGACAGATTGTGAGACCCCAGCAGGGAGGGGGTGCCATGGAGGTGCTGAGCAGGACAGCGGCTGTGCGGCTGGACGGCAGGGGCCGGGGTCTAGAGAGACTTCAGCTGCACAATTGACAAGCACCCTCTGTCATATCATGTCATGACAAAAACAAGACGTGAGTGGTGATGGAGTGTGGGGGAGGGGGCAACAAGGCGGGCTTCCGGGTCTCGCTGGCTGGCCGATGAGCTGACGCACTCTGCCCACCCAGCTGGCAGCAGCGAAAGGCGGCTTTGTCCTCCCCAGGCCCCACCCAAGCCTGCTGGTCGGAGATGCTCTGGGGTCACCGTCGGGACACTGGACAGAGTGTCCAGTGGTAGAATCTGGGTCTCCAGTGGCAACTGTGACAAACACCCCCCCTGTCAATACACACACATGGCTGGGCTGGTCCATGGAGACCCTGTGCCCCAGATGGGTTGGCCCCGGCGGGATCTGGCCCGGCCAGGATGGACAATGCCCCCCTGTCTGCAGCCTCCTCGCTCCTACTGAGTCCAGGCTCAGGGGATGAAAGTCCTGCTCCGGTCCGCAGTCCCCAGGGAAAGGGTGGAAACAGATTCTGCAGTGTCTGGACTTCCGCCCAGCAGCGGGGGACAGCGCTGGAATTGGGCCTGACTCCCTCCCAGAAAGCGAGGAATCCCGCGTCTGTACCACAGGTTAATTTCTCACCAAAGTCCCACCCCCATTCTGTTTCTCGGTGTTTACTTGGAAGAGTCCCGCAGGCTCCATCTTGCAGCACCGGGCTCAGCAGATCACAGCATTTCTGCTATGATATTGGAATTAAACCTTACAAACTCCTTCCATGACGGGAGGAGGAGTGCAGCCATGCATGGGCTGCACGTGCTAGCCGCCATGCACACGTGATGGCAATCCTTCCTCCCCACCACCTTCTAAGGGAAGTGTTCATTTCTTCATCTCGTAAATGAGGATACTGACTTGCCCACGTTTATACAGACAGCGTGGCAGAGGCTGGATTTGAACTTGGGCCAACTGGACCCTGCAGCCCCCCTTTCACTATTTTCCGGACAGTAGGGGCCATGGGGGGATTGAATGTCCCCCCAACCAGTGGCCTCACCCTCACATTACTGTGTGTGGGATGGGCCTGACTCTGAGCTGAGCTACCAGAAGGGGTGGGGGAGGGGGGGGGGGGGGGAGGAGGGAGGAGGCTGGCCTGAGAGAGCTCAGGTTCATATTCTGGCTTTGTCCCACCTCTCTGGGTGACCTTGGGTGAGTTACATTTCTCAGAGCCTCGACCTCCCCATCTGAGCAGTGGGGTAATCCCTCCCCAGGCTTGCTCCCTGGGTTCTTGGCTGAACAAGGTATGGAAAGACCCAGCCGAGCTGAGCCCAGACCGGCCTGTCTGCTTTTGTCACGCTACTTGTTTGGATCCCTCCTGGAGCCTAAGCTGACCTTTCCTGTTCCCTTTTTTGGTGTTCGGGAAGAGTCAGATGGCTCCCCCGCCCCAGCCCTCTCCAGCCTGCACTTTTCCCAGCTTACTCAGTCCCCAGCTGCCCAAGTGTCCCAGGCAGTCCCTGGGTTCTGGCCAACGGTGCTGCCCCCATCCCGGGGCTCCAGACTGGCCAGATGGTACTGGAAATAGCCTTGATGGGAGAGTCCCCCCTTTCCGGCGCTCAACCACTTCCTCTCTGATAGAGCGCGCCCTCTCCAGGAGGTTCTGCTGGGCGGACTGAGGGACATGCCTTGGGTCCTCGTCTGTTGTTCTTGAGTGTGTCCTACGGTGGCAGACACTGAGTGGTTCCTTCCTTGGCATCCATTCCCTTCCCTCCCTCCTGACAGGACCCCAAGTTTCCCAGCCCACCGCCGGGTGGGGTAGACTCGGTGTCTGGTCCAGGTGGGCCCTGATTGGTTTAAACCAATTACTATAGCCCATCCCACGGCTACTGTGATTGGCTCAGGGATGGACACGTGACTCAAGTCGTCCAATCGGAGCAAAGACCTCTACTTGAGCTCTCCGAGAGGTAGACTGGCTCTCTCTCCACTGGATGTGAAGAGAAGGTTAGACCCAGACCCAACTGGGGGCCTTACTGAGACCCCCCCAAGGGAGAGCCAGCCCGGGACAGGCGCAAATGCCAGAACATGGAGCCAAGAGATGGAGGCGGAGAAACCAGGTCTTGTCACCCTGTTTGCAAGGCTGGATCCAGCTTTGCTTGAAACCTCAAATACCCGTAGTGCTTTTCACTTACTACACAGCCCACAGATTTTAGGTGTGTTGTTGTTGTTGTTGTTTTTTTTTAAGATTTTATTTGTTTATTTGACATAGAGACACAGCGAGAGACGGAACAGAAGCATGGGGAGTGGGAGAGGGAGAAGCAGGCTTCCCGCCTGGCAGGGAGCCCAATGTGGGGCTCGATCCCAGGACCCTGGGATCATGACCTGAGCCGAAGGCAGACGCTTAACGACTGAGCCACCCAGGCGCCCCACACAGATTTTAGTTTTTAAAGCCAACTTGAGTTGGGTTTTCTGTGACTTGGAACCTAAAAATCCTGAACAAGGCCTATAACGTAATGAGGGCCAGGCCTCCTCTTCCTGCCTGTCCAGCTTACAGGATGGAGCCCTGGGCAATGTGGCAATGCTTGTGTGGAAAGGTGGCATCCTTAGTCTCAGAAGCAGAAGACCACGTAGAGGTTTCGAGTGGATTTTTCAGATGGGAGCACCGAGGCTCCCCAATCTCCAGCCCTTCCTTACTCCACTGGCCGTGTGCCTAAGGCCTCAGGCAAATGGGAAAGGCTGAGGACCCAGCCTGCCGAGTCCTCAGGCCTCTGGGAAGGCTCCTGTCTTCCTCCACCCTAGTTCATCTGAGGATGGAGGCTGTGTTCTGTATTGCTAAAACCAGAGAGGACCCGGCAGGTGCACGGAAGGTAAATAGTTCTCATTGCAGGCACTCTCAGTAGCCTACAGGTCAAGTCCAGACATCTTAGCCTGACATCCAGGACACAATGCCCTTGACATTTTCTCTTCATCCTCTGCTCCTTCCTGGAGGCAGGGAGGGAAGCTTGGAGCAGCTGTGCCGCCTTCTGTCTCTGCAGAAATGCGTTGTGTGTCATCAGGCCAAGGGGGTGTCACCTGAATTTCACGACCATAACTCTCAACTTGGCCCTAGGTGTTTGTTTCGATGAGCTATTTCTGGGCCATAAAGTAAAGGCCTAGACAACTATCATTTTATGATCTCTCGTGGATTCTGTGGGTCATGGAGTTGGGAGGGGCTCAGCTGGGCTGTTCAGGGTTTCAGAGAGTGGCAGTCACGTGGTGGCTGGGGCTGAAGCATCTGGGCCCTGGCAGGACATCTCTCCCTCTCCATAACCTCGTAGCTTTTCCGTGTGGTCTCTCTGCATGGACTAGTTTGGGCTTCTTCACAGCATGGCGGCTCAGGGCTCCAGCAGGAGTGTTCTACAGGATGGAGGTGTTTCCCGTGTCGTTTCATCACTTCCACTGCATTCATCGCTGGGAGTGAGTCACCAACCCGCCCAGGTTCAAGGGGAGGGGAATTAGATTCCACTCTTTAGTCGGGGAGTGGAAGGTTCTAGAAGGGCTTGTGGGATGGGAGATGTTGCTGTGGCCATCTTGGGAAAATGCATCTGCCAGCATGCTGTTGGGCAGTGCAGCTACATTTCTCGGGTCCCCTTGCTCCCCTTCCATATACGAGGGCTCTTTCGCACCTTCTCCTCCCTCTGCAAACCTTCAGAGCCCTCTGCCCTTATTTGTAGCCCGTTGTGGTGCTCCTTTTGCCCTGAAATAACAGAAGGAATCATGGGAGAACATGCACATGCTCCACCCACCCTCCTGCTGGGCCCTGCACCTGCTCATGCTGCCTTCCCTGCTGGTCTTGTGGGTGGGGTACCTGTGAGTCTCCCGTGGGGCGGCCCTTCACACGTGCACGTGCGCTGGACCCCATCCCTCCTGCAGTCCACACTCAACCTGCTCCACCCATTCCCCCTCCCTGGGTTCACTCTTTGGGAGAGAATGCTAGTTCTCCCATCTTAGAAACCAAACAAAACCTGAACCACACCAAAAAACAACCCTGTCTTCACCCTATCACTCATGCTGTCCACTCCCAGGTCAACCCTAACATTGGCAGGGTCTGGGGCAAGCGTCCAGATGGAAGTCTGCGGACTCAAAGTCTAAATATCCAAGCGGCATAACCACGTGAAACACGTGTGAAGTCAAATATGTGCTCTTTCTACTTGAGAAGTAGATCTTTTTTCTCATTTATACAGTATTTATTTGTCTTCCCTCTGTCAAACCCTGAGCCAACCACTTTCCCCGGGCTGCCTGGAAGCATAGGAAAAGGAACATACAGGGCAGACGAGACCTATGGGAAGTGGACATGGCTCCTTCCCGTGGCAAAGAGGAGGAGAAATTCCACCATCAGGCATGAGGGCGCCATGGCCTCCGGGAGGGCAAAGCCCAGAATGGCGCAGGAGAAGAGCTGTAGCTTCAGAGACGGGTTCCTGGCATCACCAATGATGAACTCCCAAACACAATGGCAGTTCCAGCCCCAGAGCCTGCTGTCCCTACCGTGGCAGCCCCAGCCCCAGTGAACTTGGCTGCTGTGTCCATGTCCCTTGAAATGGCCCTGGTTGGGAAGCTCCGGCTAGGAATATGTGAGGTCAGGGGACGTGGGGCTGCCAAGCTGCTAGGCTCTCATCTGTCGGTGTCTCCGGTGGTTTTAACACCGCTGCAGACAGTGATGGGCTCAACAGCTGAGAGGCCCTCCCGACCAAGAAGGGGGTGGAGACCAGCTTTGCGCAGGCGTCCATTCTCAGCGGATGAGGGGCTGTGGCAGGAGAGCTGCTCCCAGTGCAGAGAAGACAGAGAAGGAGAAGTCGATCTTCTTAATGAAGAGTTTGCATTCCGAATTCTCCCATGCCTGGAACACGGCGGCATGCGGGGAGCCAGCCTTGGCTGGGGCCCTGGCACGGGGCCCTGGCTCTGGTCTCTGGCCCAGGCTCCTTTCTTTTCTCACCCTTGGCTCCACCTGCGCTTTGACCGGCCCTGAGCACCTGTTTGTGGACACCCAGCCCAGACTGAGCTCTGTCCACTGTCCCCCACCCTGCAGTAAACAGCTTCCCCTTGGCCACCACGGGGGTGGGTCGTGGGAGGATGACTTGTGGGGACCTCTGAGCCTCTTGTTTGGGTTTCGGGGCACCACTGAGGCTCTCCCGTACAGCCAGGCTCCTGGGAAGAGTTGTTCTGACTTGCCTTTTTGAGTTTCTCTCTCTTGTTGCCAGTGTAAGCCTCTCCCACCAGGCTTGTGCCCACCTCTCTGCAGGAACTGTATTTGTCCCACTCCTCTCTTGTGCACCCCCTCCCTGGCTCTTCTGCTGGTCCCCTCTCATCTCCCCAAATAATAAATGGTTGGGGGAACCCAGGGCTCAATCCTTGGACCTCCTCTTTGTCTACATCCCTTCCCAGGGTGATCTCCTCCTGTCTCATGGGTTAATTGCCCTCCACAAGCCAATGACACCCAAATGTGTGTCCCCAGCTGGGACCTGGACTTCAGACTCCCGTGTCTGGCTGCCCGCTCCACCGTGCCCTGGGGATGTCTCAGATTCATCCCTGGACTTTTCAACCTTTGCCGACCAACCTCAGTGCCGGCTGCCCCTGTTCCCACCCAGCCGGAACCTGCCCCTCACTTGTCGAAGCCCCGCCCTCCCAAGTGCTGGGACCCACGTCTTGGAGTCTGCAAGCACCGTCTTGGAATCTGCAAGCACCGTCCGCTCCCACTTCAGAATACATTTAGATTCCCGCTCCTTCTCCCCACCCCCACACTGCCAGCCCAGCCTGGTGCCCCACCTCTCTCTGCCCCTCACTGCCCCCCACCCCAGGCTGCCACAGGGCAGGCTTACTACAGCCCAAGTCAGCTCATGCACTTCTTTGGTCAGCGCCCCACTCCTGCTGTCCCTCAGAGGAAAAGCCCAGGTCCCCACCATGGCCCCACAAGGACCTATGGGTCCCCTGCTGACCTCATGTTCCCTGTGTCCCCCTGGGGCGTTGCATGTGCTCTCCCCCTCCCCCACCTGAAGCCCTCTTTCTCTGGACTCCACACCTCACTTCCTTTTGTCTCTGATCAAATGCCACCGTGGGAGAGCCTTCCCAGACCACCTCACATAGAATGAACCCCCGCCTGCTCCGGCCTCATCTTTCCTCGGAGCGCCTTTTACCATCTGGCATGTCATACATTTTACTCCTTAATTGTCCCATTGCCTGTTTCCCTCCATTGGGATGGAAGCTGCACTGCAGGATTCTCCAGACGGTGCGAGGCACATAATAGGTCCTCAAATAGTTCTTGAATGAATGAATGAATGAATGAGTTGCTCATCAATCCTTGCATTCTTTCCCCGTGAGTGCCCACTTAGCTTCAGAATCTCTCTCAACCCAGCACGGCAGACTTGAGGTGAACTGCAGCCTGTAGGTCACTCCTGCTCCAGACAAAGTTGGTCCCCTGGCCACCCACCGTGCTTCCCTCCATTACTGCTCGCCCTCCCTGAAGCCCTCCTGTGGGGTGCCCCGGGGGACTCAGTCAGTTAAGTGGCTGACTCTTGATTTCTGCTCAGGTCATGATCTCAGGGTTCTGGGATCGAGCCCCACGTCTGTCTCCATGCTCAGTGGGGAGTCTGCTTGAGGATTCTCTCTCCCTCTACCCCTCCCCCACTGAAATAAATCAATAAATCTTAAAAAAAAAAACCTCCTATGAGGAGTCACCTCCTCCCTGAGGCCCTCCTGATTCACCTGTCACTTTGTCTCTTTCTCTGGTGCCTTCTCGGGGAAACCGCAGTATATCTGTGTCTGTGTTATCAGTGACTGGTGACCGTCCCACCCTCCCAATGGACAGTGCCCTTGCCAGGGAGGGCTACATCTTCAGCATTTCCGTAACTCAACACTCAGCAGAGCCTTAGTACAACACGGTAGGTGGGCTCACTCAGTGTTCGCTATCTTGAGTTGAACATTTGACTTAGTTTTATGCTCAACATTTTCCGTTAGGCCATCATTTCTTTTTATCTTAAATCATGTTTGTTTGCTGCTTCGTCTTTAATTTGTTTTTTTTATTACATCTTTTTCCTTTCTCTGATTATAAAACAAGTGCACATTGCAGAAAATGTTGAAAATAGCCAAGAGTATAAAGGAAAGACAAGATTACTCATAATCTAGCAATCGAGAGATAACAATTATTAGCATTTTGTGTAATTGCTTTGACTTTCTTTTTGGGTGCACATTTTTTCTTACTAAATCTTATCTTGTGACAATTTTGTATGTCATCGCGATTCTTCAAAGACATCATATTTAATGGTTGTGTGGTACTCCCCCCCCTCCATTCAGTTTATCGTAATTCATTTCATCAAGTATTCCAGGCACAAAAAGTCCTGACACATGCCCTGTGCCACCCTCCACACACACACACACACACACACACACACACACACACACAGACACAGACACTCACACACACCACACCCGCAGACATGCTGGCGCACACCCCCATGGCTCCCAATCCCACAGTGGAGGTGATTTCCCAGCGGGGGGTGAGGAGGGCGCTGGTCACGCGGACCCAACAGGGTGTGTTCCAGGCTTTTCCTTTTGTGGGCCCTCAGACAGACAGATGTTAGGACAGACACTCACAGGATAAGCAGGCAGGGCGAGCAAGCAGGAAGCAGACAGGGGCCCAGGCCACATGGAGGCAATGGCTTTGGGGGTGTCTGGGCTGTCAGGGGGATCGGGTGATGGGGAAGGTGGGGTTGTCGGGAGCAGGACTCTGGCTGCATTGAGGGGCAAGTCCTGGACAAGGGCAGGTGGCAGAACGGGGCTTCCCCTGCTTAAGGCTGTCAAGGGTATGCAGAGGGAGGTGGGTGTTCCCAGAACCAGAAATCTGAACCTCAGAATCCCAGGACCACAGCGGGTCTGAGTGGGGCTGGCCCGGAGGGGCCACCTTGTCCAGCTCTCCAACGGTCATGCAAGGGCTGAGGTCTAAGCTTAGGGACCTCTTGCGACTCCTGACTTGGGCAAAGAGCTTTTTCTGCCTCCCCGTGTGGCCTGGACCAGGTTCCCCCGTCTCAGTCCCCAGAGCCAGAGCGAGCTCTTGAACTCTGCAATGGGCATTGAGTATAGTGCAGGGTCTCCAGGACTGGGCTGAGGGGCTTGGGGTGGTCCTTGAGCCGCAGGAGAGGGGAAAGGGAGGGAGACTGGCACCCAGGCTGGACCCCGAGGTGCCCACCCCTGTGCAGCCACTCTGCTTTCCCTGCTGGGCCCCATGTGACTCTGCCAAGCTCCCCAACTGCAGAGAGAAGTGCAGGGAGAAGAGGGGGTGGCTGAGTCTGGGGCCACCTGCTCACAGGCTTAGTCTCCTGAGGAGAGGAGGTCTCTGACATGGACCCCTGGGGAGCTGCCCTGTCGAGCTCCTTCCCAGACTGCTCTGGCTCTCACGGTCTGAAACCAGAGGCTGTTTGCAGGGAAACGTGGAAACGAATGAACTCAGCGCTGGGTGGCTTTCAGTAGGGGCAGCAAATGCGGGAGGTCCAAAGTCAGCTCAGCCTGGCTAACTCTGGGATCTTGGGCAAGTTATTTCCCTCCCAGGACCCCCAAGACATACCCAGGGAGGAGGGTCTGGAGCGAGACCTCTATGGGACTGTGTTGTTTCCAGTTCTCTGCATCTCAGAAGCCAGTAGACCATTGCTGCAGATGGAGGTGCGGGTGGTCCCTGATCAACAGCGAAAACTACTTAGCCTACGCTAGGGCAGGCTCAGGGCAGGGATGGGCTGGGTTTCTGCCCTTGGTCAGGGGAAGAGGCTCTGCGAAGAAGGGGTTAGTAGATCACAATACCACAGTGTCACGGGGCTGAGGTTGCTTAAAGGAGGGAGACAGCCCTCCCCTTTTGTAGATGGAGAAACTGAGTCTCAGAGAAGGAAAACAACTGTTCCAGCCACTAGAGGCTAGAACCCAGGAGCCCTCTGCCTCTCCCCTCTCTACCCACCCACCTCTGCCCTCTGGCCACTCTCTGGAGCTTCCCCGGGGGGGAGGGGAGCAGGCTGGGGAACCCCAGAAGGTAGAACCAAAAGCTGAAAGCCCTCCCCTGTTGATGGACTGTCCCCAGACCTCCCAAACCTCTCCTTTCAGGGTGGGGGGTTTGTCTGCTTCTGGGACAGCATGAGGTGAGTGGGACTGGGACCAGAGGGGTCCCCTAACACTCCAAGTCCAAGGGACACCCCAAGTGGGATGCTGTCCTGCCATGCCCAGACAGCCTGGAACTGGGCCAGCGTCCCGCAGCGGCCGCTCAAGGCAGCTGGATGGGGCTGCTGCCAAGAATGGCAGGAATGCGGAGCGGCTGCGTCCTTCCCGCTCCTCCTCCTCCCCCCACTCCTAGAACAGGATATCCCCTGTCCAGGGAAGCCCAAGTCCAGCCCCCTTATGGGAAAGCCTCAGGGCATGTGGTGTGCACGGCTCCTGCCCTGGGATGGGCACCCGGTCCGGGGAGACCTAAGGGCCTGGCACTGCAGGGGAGGACACGGTGGGTCTGTGTGGGGTCACCATGGTGCTGAGGCCCTACTATGTGCCAAGTGTTTCATGTGTATTAACTTGCTGAATCTCACAGAGAACTCTGGGAGAGGCTGTTTTCCAGATCAGGAAGTTGAGGCTCAGAGGGGCTAAGGAACTTTCTTGAACGCCCCAGCTGGCAAGTGGCAAAGCCAGACTCGACCCAGGCCAGCCTGATGCTGACGTCCTTGCTCTCAGCCATGAGGCTAGGTGGCCTCCATACCCTGTGGCTGCTGGGGGCCGTCTCCTGGTGCCCCCAGCCCGCCCGGCACCTGCAGAAAGGTAGGCCCTTCCTCTTGGCAGCTGGTCTGTTTTGCAGTTGGCAGAGGGTCAGTGTGGAGGTTTGTCTCTGAGACACGGCGACTGGAAGGTCAGCTCTAGGCCTCTCCCTGGCTGTTCTTGCGGGATCCCAGCACTGGTGCATCCCAGAGTCTGACCCGGGGACATCCCATTGGCTCAGGAGGGGGCTCCTCCGGACCCGTTGTGATGGGCAGAGGAGGCTGTCACTCGGGGGCTTCAGGGATAGGAAGTGGGGCTCTGGGAAGACTGGAGGGAGCTGCAGTGGTTGGGGGAGAGCCTGAGCTGCACAGACCCCAGCCCCGTGACTCTACGTGCGCCTTCTCCTCCACAGCTGTGCACCCATCGCCTCCTTCCTGAGCCCAGCTTGTCCCTGGCCCTTCAGCTGGGCTGCACGAAGAGTCTGGAATGCCTAGCCCTGGACGGAGCTCTGTTGGCAGGTGGGGGACAGAGAGGCCTGCAGAACATTAGGCTGTGCCCAGCCCCAGCCCAAACCAGCCCCCTCGGGACTGGAGAACATAGCCATCTACATAGGGGGATTGGCCCATGAGAAAGAGGGGAAACCGGGGCTCAGGGGGGCCAGGTGACCTGCTCAATGTCACAGAGCTGTCACTTAGCAGAGCTGTAATTTGAATCCCAGTCTTGTCTTGGCACCCACCAGCCCTCTCGAAGGGTGTCTGGGCTAGAGCCACTGGCCTCTCACCTTCTCCTGGCCTTCCCCCCTGGTCCCTTAACCCCTGAGGTCTGGCTGGTTCTGTTCCAGTGTGTTGTCCTGCACTGGTTCCTGGTCCCCCCGGGGGGCCAGGGTCAGGTAAACAGGATCCCAGCCGCACTCCCTGACCTTGTTTACCTCCCGAAAGAATGTGAGGGCATTCTTCCCCTTCCCAGGCTGTGAGTCACCCCTCAGCAATGCACCAGGCTCCCGCCACTGCCTGCCCGGCCCCCATTCAACCCCCTCCGGACGGGACCCTTGCCTCCTCACCCGGTGATGTCAACCATGTTAGCCCCCCACATAACCCCCCCAACCCCATGGAGCCCACCGGGCCTTGAGTCGTCATGGCGACAGCTCACAACAGGAAGCAAGGTCCCATGGAGGCCTGTGTTGGGGCAGAAACACAGGAAGCAGCGCTGAGCACTGCGCAGCATTGTCAGCCTCGTAAAAAACAAAACAGGACAAAAAGATTTAATGAGAACAATTAGCCCAAAGAAAAAGGAAAAAAAAAAGGCCCAAAAAACAAACAAAGCCAAACAGCCTGAAGGCAGGAGGCTGGCTGAGTTCCAAGGACCCCGTGTTTCCCCTCCCAACACAATGTCAGTTAAATAATACTTCCTTCTCAGAAGAAGGCTCCTGGGGAAGAAGAGGAATCCTTCCCAATGGCTCCTCTGCTGAGTCCCCCAACTTCTGAGGTCCCCCAAGGTTAGCCTGCATCCCCTCAATAGCCTTGACCAAGGCCCAGCTCTGTAACCTCCACTGAAGGCCTTGGGGGACCCGATGGGCCAGTGTCATCCCCATGCCTCCCCACGGCATTGTTACTCCCCAGGTCCTGCAAGGGGAGGCGTCCAGCTCAGTGGAAGACAGAGCACAGGGCCTCCAACCCTCAGATGGAAACTCATGCCCGGCCCCACTGCTGTGGGATTCTGTGCAGAGAGATCTCTCCTGCACTTTGCTAGCTCACCATCATCACCATCATCACCCTACTCGCCGCCTCCCTGAGGGGTTGTGAAGCTTAAGTGAGTTGGTATATCGACTCACACACAGTAGGTGCTCGATGCACGTTGGATGAACAAGTGAAAGGACCAATGAGCCAGGCGAAAGTTCCATGGAGGCGGTTTTCCGCCCATTATGAACAGTCAGAGATGGACAAGGTGCCCCGTAAGGGGCAGAGCTGCCTGTCGGTAGAGGTGGGCAAATACAGGCTGGGAAGACTTGGGGTCCTGTAGAGGGCCCCCCGCCCTGGGTAGGGGAGGGTCCAGGGGAAGAGCCTCAGAGCTCCCTCCCTTCCACCAGCTCAGGGCCTGGCCCAGAGATTCTGTCTGGATCATTCGATCTAATCAGGTATCTCTGGCCGGTGCTGTGAGGTGGAGAGCCTGCAGCTTGGGAGGGCAGCTGGAGGTGCTGGGACCCCAGCTCTCTCCCCATGACCTGGAAGGGGACCAGGACCTCGAACCAAGCGCAGCAGGCTCTGGAGCAGAGGCGGCTACCCTCGAGCCCTTGGGAACATGATGGATCTGGATGACACGGGCAGGACAGTGTCATGGCGGAGCGCAGGCCATCCTGCGATGTCGGCCCAGCAGAAGCAGTGCAGGGCCTGAGCTGGGGCGGGAGGGGCCGGACACTTAGCAGAGACCGATGGAGGCTCAGGGCTGGCCCCTGCCATCAGGGAGGCCACATGGAGGGAAAGGAAAAAGCTGATCGGAGTTTCTCTGGCGGTGATGAAGTGGGTGGCTGCTCTGCTCAGGACACAGCTCACACACAGGTATGCTGATGAGAAAGCCCGACGTGTTCTGGGCAGGGGAACTGGGCCCACGTGACTGCAGTGGAACTCGGTGTCACAAAATAAGAGGAGACCTGGTGGGAAAGAGATATTGGAGCCAGGTCACAGAGGGTCTGGAGTGCCACCCCCAGGAGCCAGCGCGCCTGATGCTCCAGGCACCCGGGCCCGCTGGTTGCATCTGAGCAGGGCAGTGATGGTGCAACTGGGTAATTTAGGAGGCCGCCTCTGGACAGAGTAGGAATGTGGGGTGGGGACATACCAGGCAAGAGCACAGAATGGGAGATCGGAGGATCTGGGGTCTGCTGACTTGGTTTTTTTCCTTTTGAACTCAATATCAATGACACATCATAAGTGTTCAATCAGTATTTATTGAATAAATGAGTGATAACCACCTTATACTGAGATATTTAGTTTGCATACACTGTCTTACTAATTCTTACTACAACCCTATGAAGTAGGCCTCGTTCTTCCCAGTTTTTACAAATGAGTAATGGGAGGCTAGGAGAGGTTGAGGGACTAGCCCTAGGCTGCACAGCATGTAAAGGTGGAGCTGGATTCCAGCCCAGCTGATTCCACCTGCCATCTCAGGCAGGCCACACTGCAGTTATTTGTCCTGTGCTGGCTCCATGCCAAGGCTTGGGGACACATAGATGGTCAACCTCCAGCCATGCCTCCGAGGAGCCCGTGGATTAGTAGCCTCGGTTTCCCCAGCCATAGACTGAGGGGTGGTGGAGGAGGCCCTAGGTCCCTCCGAGCTCCAGCACAACCAGCCTCAGTGAGGAGCTACGGTGCTGGGGAGCCCGGTAGGCACCGTGGAGAGCAGGGAGGCTGTCCCCGGCCGGCTGGGGGAATGGAAGGCTGAGATGGAGGACGGAAGGAGGGGCACCTGAGAAGAGATCAGATAACCGTGGCGTGTCCCTCAGGAAAAGGAGCAGAGACCTGGGCTTGGCGAGGGGCAAGAGCAGGTGTGGTCAGGGCCCAGGAGGAAATGAATATCAGTCCCAGGCCCTGGCCCTTGCCTGGGCCCTGGGCCTTCTCAGCCGGAAGCTGGGCTCCAAACACTATGGTTGGGGTTCTGGCTACACCTCAGGGCCTCAGGTGCATACCAGAAAGGACATGCCTGCCCACACCGTCTTCCTGCTTCCTCATCCGGTGCCCCTCACCCACCTGCCACGGGGGTGGGGCAGGGCCAGGATCTCTTGCAGTCCCTGGTGGAAATCCTCGTGGGGGCTGTTGAAATGGGATGCAGGAAAGGGATAGAGTCCCGTGGGCGGTGTGTCCTGGAGCAGGTGAGGGAGCGGGGGCTGGGCCGTGCTGGGAGGTGCCCCAGGAGGCCAGATGGGAACCGGGCTGGCCTTCTAGGACAGGAAGGGACAAAGGGGCATCACAAGTGGCTGAGGAAGGGGCAGTGGCCTTGGAGCCACCAGGCCAGAGTCCTGTTTTGGTTCTGCTCTACATCGGGGTGGGGGGTTCTGTTGAGTTCTCCCTGCTCTGAGACTCAGTGTCCTCGTCCGTGGAACGAAGGGTTCTGTCAGAAGAGGCAGCAAGCTGGCCTCGTGCTTGAGTCTGGACCGTCAGGGCTCAGGTCCGCCTCTGCAGCCCCTTCAGCCGGCCTGACGGCGAGGAGCTTTCGTAACCCAGGCCGTAGTATGCTCCGCAGTGGGGATGTGTTCCGGCCACAGCAGTCGCTGGCTCTGTGCCTTGGGCAAGATGCTCGGTTTGCGCGCCTGTTTCCCTGTTTCTACGAAGAGGATTGTAAGAGCACCCACTTTCTGGGGTGTAGGAAGACCCCGAAAGTTCATACGCCCACAAGGGCAGAATGGTACCGGGCAAGGTCATAAGTGCCCAGAGAGCCATCCTAAGATGCCCTCTAACTGGGGATCCCCGGGACAGCTCCGCTTCTGGCCCCTGGGCCCACCCCAGCCCTCAGGACAGAGTGGGAATGGGCAGAGGAGGAGGGAGAGAAAGCATGGGACTCACAGCCCCAGAGGTTGGGACCGCCTCCATTGGCCTCTGTCTCCTGGCCGTGATCTTGGTCCTGTGGCTCAGCCATTGGGTCCTGCTTTGTCGTCTCCCTCCCTGGACTGGGCGGGGCTCGGCACACTGCAGGAGCTCCGCGGGAAGCCTAGGTCCTGGGATAGAGAGCATGACCTGGGTTCTTGGTGAGTCGACTACCCTCTCCAGTCTTCAGTGTGCCCCTCTGTAGAACGAGAGTGGATGCCCGAGGACCCGAGGACATCACATTGTGGAGGCTCCTGGTGTTCCTCTCTCTTGCTTTCTCCTTCCAGAATCATCAGCTTCCCTTCCACCAGTTTCCACCTCTCTGTTGGTTCTCCCCCAGCAGTCCATCCTCAGTGTCTGCCCTAAAACAAACCGACAAGCCCCTTGACCCAGCTCCGCCATCCTTCTCCCCCCTCCCTCTTGTCCACACTGCCTCTCCACCTGCCCACGCCCCTCCCCATGCTGTGGCCAGCACTCCGGAGACGGCCTCCGTGTCTCCCTCCTGCTTGGCTCCAAAGAGCCCCTCTCTACTGGCTTCTCCTAGGTCTGCTTGGCTTCCCCTGCCAGCCTGGACCCTTTGGGTCCTTCCTGGGGCCTCGATCCCATCCTCTTCTCCGCTCCCAGCCCAGCCATGCACGTCTAACCCCTCCCCGGCAGGGGCTCGGTGGGCCAGGACCCACAACCTAGCTGTGTAACCTTTAGTTAGCTACTTACCTTCTCTGTGCTTCAGTTCCCTCACCTGTAAAATGGGGCCAATGGTGGTTTTTACATCCTAGGGTGGTGGAGGGATTAACTGAGTAAAAGGTGTAAAGCACTCAGAACGTTCCTGCACATAGAGAGACGGAGCCCCTGAGTACTCAAGTTACACAGCCAGTAAGTGTCAGAGTGGGGACTTGAGCTCGGGTCTCCTGGACCCAAGTCCTGTTCTCTTCCATTTTCCTTGTGACACACTCATCACCCCACCCTCCCTGAGGGGTTTTGCAGCCAAGGGCAAGGCATCCTGTCTCCAGAAGTGGAATCTCAGGGGCAGAAAAGCAAATAGGGTAAGACGCCCTGAGGATCTGAAGTGACACCAAGGACCTGCCTAGGGGGACCCTCTTCCATTGCTGCTGTGGGTCCTGCAGGTTCTGGCTCTGCCCTCTTTGGGGTTTCATCCCTTGAGGGAAGTTGGGGAACAAGGGCTGGGCAGCCGGACGCCTGGGAGCCTGGCGCCATCTGGTGGTCACAGTGAGTCCCGCTGCCCTCTTGAGCTCACGATGAGAACTCTGAAGAGGCACCTGACATCCTATAGCCATCTTTCGGCAACTGGCCCTTTAACAGCCCTCCCACCCCCTCTTGTGTAGCCCCTTGTCTTCTTCCCTCTTCCCTATGCATCGCTTAAGCCAGCTTCTCGCCGAGCATTTATTTGTTCACTCAACAAACACTAACCCCTTATCGTGTGCCTCGCTCTACGCAGAGCCTGGGATGGTGAGACAAATCCGATGTGTTCCCTGTCCTGGAGCAGCCTGACGGGGAGACATGCACAGACAGACAGCAGGATCAGGGCTGTGACTGGGGGAAGACTGGAGGTTTTGCTGGGGGTCGGGCAGGAGGGTTAGCCTGGGATGCTTCATGGAGGAGGGGATGCTTGAGCTTCATTTTGAAGAATGGACACACAGGGACTGGTAGAGGTCCATGGTGATCACAGGAAGGGGGGGGGGAATGCCAAGGAAGGAAACTGCATAGGAAGTCCTGAGCTGAGACCCCCTGAAGGGTGGTCCAGTGTGTTTTCTAACACTACCAAGCAATTAACTCAATTCTGTTTCTACCTACCTGGAGATAGTGTTGGATCCCGCAGGTTAAGGGCTTCTCAGTCCCACAAGTCTCCCCCCATCCCACCATATCCCACTTCAGATGCCAATCACAAGACCAGGTTTCTCACCTGTGCTTCCGACCAACTGATCTGCCATAAATCAGAGGCTCCCATGACATCTTCCTCAGGTTCGATTAATTTGCTAGAGCAGCTCTCAGAACTAAGGAAAACAGTTTGCTTACTAGATTACTGGTTTATTGTAAGAGGATATAGCTCAGCAAAAACCAGATGGAAGAGATGCACAGAGCAAGGTTTGGGGAAAGGGGTGTGGAGCTCTTATGCTCTCCAGGCACACCACTCTCGGGAGACCTCCAGGTGTAAACCAATCTGGAAGCTCTCTGAACCCCATCCTTCTGGGTTGTTATAGAGGCTTTATTACATAGGTACAACTGATTAAGTCACTGGCCTTTGGCTACTGATTCACCCTCCAGCCCCATCCCACCCCCTGGAAGTCATGGGGGTGGGGCTGAAAGCTGGAACCCTGTAATCACCAGTTCCCCTGACAACCAGCCCCCATCCTTAGTTGTTTTCCAGAAGTCACTTCATTAACATAAACTCAGATGTGGTTGAAAGGGGCTTGTTATAAATATCGAGACAACTTTATCGCTCTTATCATTTAGGGAATTCCAAGGGTTTTAGAAGTGCTGTGTGCCAGAAATGGGAAGAAGACCAAATACGTATTGCTTATTTGGAATCACAATCTCATAAATGGTTAGTAGGAAGTGATGCAGCCATTCTGGCTGTAAGTGTTGGATGGAAGAGGTGGCAGGGACCAAGGTGAGGGGTGCCGGTGGCTTGATCTAGGAGGGAAGGTGGTGGTAGGGTAGTGACCATAGTGCTTGGGAGAAGAGGTGGGTGGGAGCTGAG
The DNA here is from genome assembly GCF_002201575.2 of Neomonachus schauinslandi. Taxonomy (NCBI): domain Eukaryota; kingdom Metazoa; phylum Chordata; class Mammalia; order Carnivora; family Phocidae; genus Neomonachus; species Neomonachus schauinslandi. The sequence continues at coordinate 9,708,034 of NC_058407.1, forward strand.
CCAGATGGAGGGTCTGAGACACCCTTCAGGGCCTGAGAATCTGTATTTTTATATTTAAAATGCAAACTGTAGACAATATATTTAACTTCATTATTGATTTTAAAAATCAAATGTTAGGGGCGCCTGGGTGGCTCAGTCATTAAGTGTCTGCCTTCAGCTCAGGTCTTGATCCCAGGGTCCTGGGATTGAGCCCCACATCGGGCTCCCTGCTCAGCAGGAAGCCTGCTTCTCCCTCTCCCATTCCCCCTACTTGTGTTCCCTCTCTCGCTGTGTTTCTCTCTGTCAAATAAATAAATAAAATCTTTAAAAAAAAAAAAACAAATGTTAATTCACCATAGTAGTTAACTTAGATAAGAAAAACCATATGATCATCTCAATAGATGCAGAAAAAGCATCTGATAAAATTCAACACAGTTATAATGAAAACTCTCAGCAAACTAGGAATAGAAGGAAACTCTCTCGATCTAATAAAGCATGCCTACCAAAAAAAAAAAACCAAAAACAAAAAAAACCCAACAACACAAAAAACCCATAGCTGATATCACCAATACTGGTAAAACTCTGAGTGCTTTCTCCCTAAGATCAAATAAAAGGCAAAGATGTCTGCTCTTAATACCTCCAGTCAACATCATACTAGAGGTCTTAGCCAGTGCAATCAGGGAAGAAAAACAAAGGCATACACGCTGAAAATGAAGGAAAACTGCCTTTAATCTCAGACATGATCATCTACGTAGAAAACTGAGTGAAATTTACAAAAAAGCTAATAGAACTAATGAGTATGGCAATTTTGTAGGATACAAGGTCAAAATAAAAAATCAAATTTAGTTCTGTATACTTGTCATGAACAATTGGAAATTGACATTTAAAAATGCCACGTAACACAGCAATGAAACACTTAGGGATAACTCTGACAAGAACGTGTAGCAACAATACCCCCAAAACTACAGACCATTGCTGAAAATGTCAACATTGTTGAAAGAAATAAAACAAGAACTAATATTAACTGTTGTTAAATGGAGAGTTATAATATTTTCATGGATTGGAAAATTCAATATTGTTAAGGTGTCAGTCATTTCAAAATTGAGCTATGGATTCAACATAATCTCAATAAAAATTCAATCAGTCTTTTTTTGGGGAAGGAAATTGACAAGACGGATAACCATATGGGGAAAAAAATGAACCTTGATCCTCACCTCACATCACACACAAAAATTAACTCATAATGGATCATATACCTAAATGTAAGAGCTTTCATTGTTTGAAAGACACCATTAAGAAAATTAAAAGACAAGCCACAGTCTGGGAGAAAATATTTGCAAAACATTTATCTGATAAAGGACTTGAAATGTATAAATAAATGTATAAATTCTTATAACTCAGAAATAAGACAAACAACCTGGCTTTTTAAATGGGCAAAAGATTTAAAAACACACTTTACCAAAGAGGATATAGAATGACAAATAAACAAGTGAAAAGATGCTCAGTATCATTCATTAGTCATTAGAGAAATGCAAGTTCCCTACACTCTATCAGTACACATACAATAAATAGTTAAAATGGAAAAAACTTACATATCAAGTGTTGGCAAGGGTGTGGAGCAACGGGAACTCTCCAACAGTGTTAATGGAATATAAAATAGTCCATCCCGTGTAGAAGACCGTTTGACAGTCCTGACCACAGGAGCTCATGGACTTTGGTGAGCACCTGTAAGTACAAGAGGTGGAAACCAACTAAGAGAAAAGTGTAGGAAATAAGAAACAAAAGGATTTATCGAGGAGTCCTCACCCTAGCCCCCACTAACCCACACTGGATTCTAAGGTGGTCAAGAAATGGACTCTTAGCGCATTTAACTACTGAGACTCTGTGTGTGTGTGTGTGTTTGGTCTAATAGCTAGCATTATTTACCCTAATCCATTGCCATTCTTGCTGAAGTAGATTCTGAAATAACTTCCTAATGAAGGGTGTTCAGGAGGTAAGTTTTCAGAGCTTTTGCATGTCTGAAAAATGTCTTTATGAAGCCCTCATAGTTGAGTTTGGCTAATGAGGCTAATCTGCTAGTTGCCTACCTGATATCCATTCCCCGACTTATTTCTTGCTTACAGAACCCCTTTTCCAAGTATGGGGCAGCAATGTAATTTGGCTAACTACTTGCTTTCTCAGGCTCTTTGGCAGCCAGGAGGAGCTATGTGACACATTTCTGGCAACTGAACCATAAGCAGAGGTTTTCTTGGGTTTCCTGGGTAAGCTTTGTTTTCCCGATAAAATCAGGGTAAAGGGGACCATAAACATGTGGCACCAACCTTTCTCCTCCTTCTTTTTTTTTTTTTTAAGATTTTATTTATTTATTTATTTGAAAGAGAGGGACATAGCGAGAGAGGGAACATGAGCAGGGGGAATGGGAGAGGGAGAAGCAGGCTTCCCGCTGAGCAGGGAGCCCGATGTGGGGCTCGATCCCAGGACCCTGGGATCATGACGTGAGCTGAAGACAGATGCTTAAGGACTGAGCCACCCAGGCACACCCTTTCTCCTCCTTCTTAAAAGGAACATGGATGTGATGTCTGGAGCTGTAGCAGTTATCTTGTGACCATGCAGCAATAAATATAAGGTAGAGGCCCATGGAATCACAGAGATGCTTGCCCTAATGTCTCTGATCTATGGAACAAGCAGGTAATACTTCCTACATATGTCTTGTTAGATGAGAAAATGACCTATTTGTTTGAGGTGCTGTCAGTCTTATTTTCTATTACATAGACCATCTTTAACTGGCCCAGAAGGTATATCATTTTTGGTTCAAAGTAATTTTCCCTTGGAATTTGAATTTCTTTCTCTGCTGTCTTCTGACCTCTGTTATCGGTGATGTCAGACTGATTCATATTCCTTTCTTTGTGATTTTGTTTTATTTTATTTTTGAAAGAGAGAGAGAGAAAGCAGGGTGGAGGGGGGAGGGACAGAGGGAGAGGAAGAGAGAGAGTCCCAAGCAGGCTCCACACCCAGCTCGGAGCCTGACATGGGGCTCCATCTCACAACCCTGAGATCATGACCTGAGCCAAAATCAAGAGTTGGACACTTAACTGACTGAGCCACCCAGGCGCCCCCCTTATTTTGTTTCAAACAGAAGGTTTTTAATTTTTTAAATCCTTGATGTTCAGACATTTCTTAGTGTGTATAAGTGTTAGGCTTTTAAAAATCATGGGGCGCCTGGGTGGCTCAGGCAGTTAAGCGTCTGACTCTTGATCTCAGCTCAAGTCTTGATCTCAGGGTCGTGAGTTCAAGCCCCGCCTTGGCTCCATGCTGGTCATGGAACCTACTTTAAAAAAAAAATCCATCCTGCTCATCAGTTGACAAGCTTTTCAATTTGGTGATGCTATCTCTGGCGCTGGAAGATTCTTTTCTATTTGGCCGTTTCCTCCCCGTTAGCCTCCTACTTTCTCTTTCTGAAACTCCTGATAGCAGATGTTGGAGCTGGACAGATCCTTTATAGCTCTCGTTTTATTCTTTCATATTTTACATCTTTATGCTATGTTCTAGGATCCACTAACTCTTTGTTAATTTTGAAAATTTCAGCAATATTTTTATTTTTAAAATTTTTTTAATAAAGATTTTTATTTATTTTTTGACAGAGAGAGAGAGACAGCAAGAGAGGGAACACAAGCAGGGGGAGTGGGAGAGGGAGAAGCAGGCTTCCCTGCCGAGCAAGGAACCCGATGCGGGACTCGATCCCAGGACCCTGGGATCATGACCTGAGCTGAAGGCAGACGCTAAACGGCTGAGCCACCCAGGCGCCCCTCAGCAATATTTTTAAATGTCCAAGAATTTGTTCTTATATTCTGATCGCTCCTTTCTCAAAGTATTTTGTTCTCGTTTTGCTCATGGGGTGTCTCTTAAAATCTCTGAGGAGTTTTCATCCCAAATATCCTGAGTTATTCTTATTTTCTTTTGAGTGAGTATTTTATTTTATTTTTTATTTTTTATTTTTTTTAAAGATTTTATTTATTTATTTGAGAGAGAGAGAATGAGAGAGAGAGCACATGAGAGGGGGGAGAGTCAGAGGGAGAAGCAGGCTCCCTGCTTGGAGCAGGGAGCCCGATGCGGGACTCGATCCAGGGACTCCAGGATCATGACCTGAGCCGAAGGCAGTCGCTTAACCAACTGAGCCACCCAGGCGCCCCGTGAGTATTTTATTTTATTTTGAGAGAGAGAGCACAAGCAGGGGAGAGGGGCAGAGGGAGAGGGAGACGCAGACTCCCTGCTGAGCAGGGAGCCTGATGTGGGACTCAATCCCAGGACCCCAAGATCATGACCTGAGCCAAAGGCAGACGCTTAACCGACTGAGCCACCCAGGGGCCCCTCTATTACTCTTAGTATTTCTCTTTCAGCCATAATTTTCCCTTGAACTATCTGATACTTTTAAGATGAAGACAAAAATCCTCAACATAGCCTACAATGCCCTGTAGAGTATGGCCCCCTAACTACAGTTTCAGAAACATTTCTTTTAAATTTAATTGAATTTTTGGATTGTGACACATAATACATGTAAGAGTCTATAAAACATATGGACATTCGAAGAAGAATAATAAAGCAGACACCCACATAAACAACTTCCAAATCAAGAAAGGGCACATCATCAGGATGACATGTTCCTCTGCATTCATACTGGCCTTGCTCCCCAAGGGGGAATCATTATTTTGATCTCTGAAATAATAATTTCCTTGTTTCTCATTGGTTTTACCATCAATGCATGCATCTCTACACAAAATAATGTTAGCTTTGCCTGGTTTTGGACCGTATATAAGCGGTACATGGTACATGGTACATATGGTTTGTATTCTTATTTCTTTTGCTAAACATTATTTTGAAAGATTCATCCAAGTTGATGTGTCTCGCTGCAGTTCCTTCAGTCCCGATGCTGAATAATAATCTAAAAACGTGTGAATATTCCAGGGCTCACTTGCTCAGCCTCCTGGATTTGGAGGCGGGTTCCAGTTTCAGGTTTCCACAAACACTGTTGCTATGAACATTTAAAAACAGATTTTGGGGTGCATGTGTACAAGCATGGCTCTGAGGTGTGTCCCTAGGAGACAAACTGCTTGGCTCACAGATTCCATGTGTGTTTAAATGTACCCAGTAGTGCGAACTTGATTTCCAAAATGGGGGGGGGGGACCCACTGTCATTTTCTCCAGTGGTGTGTGAGAGTCCATGTTGTTGCATGCTCCCGTCCGGACTGGCCATTATCAGACTTTTCAATTTCTGTTTATCAGGTGGGGGTGAAGTTGTATATCTCATTGGGGGTTTGTGTTTGCACTGCTCATGAGGCTGAGCAACTTGTCATTATATTGGTCATTTGTGGTTCCTCTTGACGAAGTTAGGGTTCAAGTCTTTTGCCATCCTTCTCCCCTCCTGTATTTCTGTTCCAATTGGTTGTCTATCCTCCTTCTCGATTCATAGGAAGTCCTCACATATTCTCTTTTGTCAATTAATGAGTATTTTAAATACTTTCTTCCTCTTTTAACTGTCTAGAGAATCTTTGGTAGAGTTTATAATGTTAATGTAGTCCAAGTTATCAATTGTTTCCTGTGTGACTTATGTTCTTTGTTTCTCATGTAAGAAATTATTCCCTACCTCACGTGAATAAAGATATTGTAAAATACCATCTTCTGAAAGTTTCAGAGTTTCGCTTTTCTCATTAAGTTTGAGAGTCATATGGGATACATTTTTGTGATGTAGGAGACCTAACTACATTTTTTTCTCATATGAATAACTAATAATCTCAGCACGATTAATTGTAAAGTTCATACCCACTGACCAGCGGTCTCAGTCTCTCTCCCTCCCTCCATATATATATATGTTTGTTGATTTATGTCTTGCTATCTGCTAGGGACAATTTCTTCTCCCTTCTTCTCTTTCAAGGGTGCCCTGGCTAGTCTCAGTGCTCTGCACTTCCATATAAATGTTACTTACAACCTATCCAGTTCCAAAAAATTGGGTAATTTTGATTAGGATTGCCTTGACTCTATAGATCAATTTGGAGAGAATTTACATGGTTCCAGTACAGAGTCTTTCAATCTATGAACATGGCTTAACTCTCCATTTTAAACAAGTTTTAATTCTAGTGTAGTTAACATACAATGTTAGATTAGTGTTGGGTGTACTGTGTAGAGATTCCACAATTCTATACCTTACTCAGTGCTCATCGTGGTAAGTGTACTCTTCATCCCCTTCACCTATTTCCCCCATCCTCCCCCCCCCACTCCCCTCCAGTAACCACCTGTTTGTTTGTTTATTAAAGATTTTAGTTTTAAGTAATCTCTACACCCAACATGGGGCTTGAACTCACAACCCTGAGTTCAAGAGTCACGTGCTCCACCGACTGAGCCAGCCAGGCGCCCCTACCTGTTTGTTTTCTATTTTAACCCTCCGTTTTTATCTAGTTTTTAATGTCTCTCCGTATTAAAGTTTTCTTCCATAAGGACCTTGTGTATTTTCATTCGGTTTATTCCTAGGTACTTTACATATTTTTTTAAAAAGATTTTGTTTATTTATTTGAGAGAGAGACAGTGAGTGGGTGGGAAGAGGAGCAGAGAGAGAATCTTTTTTTTTTTAAGATTTTATTTATTTTTTTGATAGAGAGAGACACAGTGAGAGAGGGAACACAAGCAGGGGGAGTGGGAGAGGGAGAAGCAGGCTTCCCGCTGAGCAGGGAGCCCGATGTGGGGCTCGATCCCAGGACCCTGGGATCATGACCTGAGCCAAAGGCAGACGCTTAACTGACTGAGCCACTCAGGCACCCCGGAGAGAGAGGATCTTAAGCAGACACTGCACTGAGCACAGAGCCAGACACGGGGCTCGATCTCATGACCCTGAGATCATGACCTAAGCTGAGATCAAGAGTCAGACGCTTAACCAACTGAGCCACCCAGGCGCCCCAACATATTTTTATTATGCTATAAATGATATCTTACTGTACTTCATCTTTTTTTAAAAAGATTTTATTTATTTATTTGACACAGAGTGAGAGAGCACAAGCAGGTGGAGTGGCAGGCAGAGGGAGAGGGAGAAGCAGGCTTCCTGCTGAGCAGAGAGCCTGACACAGGGCTCCATCCCAGCACCCCAGGATCATGACCTGAGCTGAAGGCAGACACTCAACCGACTGAGCCACCCAGGCGCCCCTGTATGCTGTTTTTTTTTAATCCAACAATTTTGCTAAATTCTTTTACTAATTTGAAAAAACAATCTGAAGAATTTTTTTGATTTTCTACAAAAAATCCAAAAATAATGGCAGTTTTGTTTATTTCTAATCCTTTTACCTTTGTTTTCTTTTCGTTGTCCTGCTGTCTAGGACAGCTGTGTCCAAGATAAACCTAATGTGAGTCATATATGCGGGCCATGCACAAAATGTGAAACCTTCTAGTAGCCACATGAAAAAAATCAAAAGAAGCAGGTGAAATTAATTTTTATATTTCATATAACCTTAATTTATAAAAATATTGTTTTAATATGTAATCAATATAAAGCTATTGACGAAACATTTTATGGTGTCAAGTTTTTTTTTTTTGTACTAAGTCTTTAAATCCAGTATGTGTTGAATTTTACTCTTGCATCTCGATTGGGACTAGTCACATTTCAAGTTCTCACTAATCACAGGTGGCTAGTGACTACCATGTTGGAAAACACAGGTCTAGGTGCAGTGTTTAATGGAAATGGGGATTGTGACCATCCTTGCTTTCTTACCAATTTCAAGGGGAATGCTTTCAATATTTCCCCATTAATTAGGATATTTGCTGTAGGTTTTTTGTAGATACCTTTACCAGGATAAAGACATTCCTTGTATTCCAAGTCTGCGACACATTTTAAAACAAACAGACATTGAAATTTTCCTGCATCTATGGAGATGACCATATGTCTTTCTCCTTTAACTTTTAATGTGGTGAATTACATCAACTGATTTTCAAATGTTAAGCCAACCTTGCATTTCTGGACGAGACCCAATTTTGTCACGAGATAATATCATTTTGCTATACTACCAGATTTGGTTTGCTAATGTTTTGTTTAAGACTTTTGTATCTATATTCACAAGAGACATTGGTCTATAATTTTTTTTTTCACTGTTCTTGTCACAAAAAAAGAATTGGGAAGCATTCTCTCTTTTTCTGGTATGTGGAAAAGTTGGGATAAAATGGAATTATTTCTTCTTTAAACAACTCATAGGTGAAGCTTTCTTTGTGGGAACATTACTGGTGATTGACTCAATTCTTTTAATGGTTATGGGGAGGTCTGATGCTCAGTTGGGGCCATGGGACATCAGGGGGACAGCGGGTTGCTAGAGTATCAAGATAGTTTCACACCAGCTTGTACAGAGCCACCACTCCCAACCCCCCAAGTGCCACATCCACTCCATGGCTGCCCCAGATTTCCCAGACCTTCTGATGACATATAGATCAAAGAGTTAGTGCTTGGCATAGCCAGGGGTCTCTTGGACTCTGCTCAGTGCTAAGGCTGGGACCTGCTATGAATGCTCAGTGTTCTGTTGTTAGATACTTTGGTACTATGACCAGGGATGCTCATTCAGGTTTTCTCTCGAGTCGGTTTTGGTAAGTTATGTTTTTTCTAGGAATTTTCCCAGTTCATTAAGATTTTTAAGCTATTGCCATAAAGTTATTCATAATTATCTTTTATCTTTTCTTTCTCTCAATATTCGCAGACTCTCTGGCTTTTCCTTCCTGATACTGGTAATTGTGCCTTCTCTCTTTTTTTCTTGATAAATTTCACCAGAGGTTGTCAGTATAATTAGTATTTTTATAGAAGTAATTTTTGGTTTTGCTGATCCTTTCCATTATCTTCTGCTCTTATTTCACTCTGTCCTTCCTTCTGTTTTCTTTTACTTTACTGTTCTTTTTCCAGCTTCTTGAGATGGGCACCTACTTACTACTTTCAGCGTTTTCTCTTTTCTAATATAAGCATTAAAAGCCATAAATTTCCTTTTAAGTCACGCTTTAGCTTACCCTGCAATTTTTTAAAAAAGATTTTATTTCTAAGTAATCTCTACACCCAGTGTGGGGCTCAAACTCATGACTCCAAGATCAAGAGTCGCAGGCTTTTCCAACCAAGCCAGCCAGGCGTCCCTGCAGTTTTTAATATGTAATATTTCCATTCTCATTCAGTTACAATAGAAAAGTGTTTTATAATTTCCATTACGATTTCTTCTTTGATCCATCAGTTATTTAGAAATATACTTCTTAATTTCCAAACACATGGGGCTTTTGAAATTATTTTTTGTTATCAACTTCTGCCTTATTTGTGTTGTGGTCAGAGGATGTACTCCGTATGATTTCAAACTTCAGAAATTTCTTGAGATTTTCTATCTTTGTAAATATTCCGTATGTAATTCTGCAGTGGTCACCCCCCACAGTGTTCTATGAAAGTCCATTAGTCAAATTTCTTAGGCCCTTATTGAATATATTTGTTTGTTCTACCAATTACAGAGGGGTGTGTTTTTAAGTCTCCCACTAGAATTGTGGATTTTTCTATTTTTCTGTGTAGTTCTCTTCATGTTTCCTATATTTTAAGATTATGGAATTTGCACACAAACTTGAAATTGTTCTTTTTGGTGAACCGGATCATTTTCATTATGAAGTGACTTTATTTCTAGTGAGGGTTTTTTTTTCCCCCAGTATTAAAGGAACTAGACAAGTCTTTTTTTTGTTACCCTTGGTGTAATGTAGGTTTCCCGGGCATTTACTTTCATCCTTTCAGTACCCTTACATTTTGGGAGTGTCTCTTGCGGATGTCTCTTCTAAATTGCATGTAGTTGGATTTTTATCCAGTCTGATGGTCTGTATTTTAACTACATTTAGTCCACTTGCATTTATTGAATTGTAGCACATTTGAATCCGTATCTGTCATCTATTTGTCCCACCTGTCTTATATTTATTTTTCTCTCTGTTCTCGCTTGGTTTAGGATTGATTTGGTGGATCTTCTCATTCTATTTTCCTCCTCTAATAATTCGGATAAATATTATACGCTGCATTTCCATTCTCTTAGTCTACCCCGGTAATGACAACCCCGGGATCATGACCCCAGCTGAAGGCAGACGCCCAAGGGCTGAGCCACTCAGGCGCCCCGACAACTTTCATTCTTAACTCACCGAAGTCTAAGTGTATTTGGTATCTCCACTTGCCTCCTGACAAAGGATCTTAGAACCCTTTAACTCCACTCATCCAAGTTATATGCTATTGTTTTTGTGCATTTTAATTCTATTTTTATCCAGAAGACATTGTTACTGTTTTATATTGTCAATGTTCATTGTTCTTTATTCCCTATTGCATCAGACCTCTGTCTGTGATCATCTTCCTCCTGTCTGAAGTTCTTCCACTGGAATTTCCTTTAGGGAGGGTCTGCTAGTGGCAAAGGCTTAGTCTTAGTATTTATAAATGTTATTATTTCTCCCCCTCCTGGAAAGATATTTCCACTGGGCCACATAATTCTTGAAAGAAATTTGCACTGGGTACGTAATTCTAACATGATGGTTATTTTCTCCCTGGACATTAGATAAATCATTCCAGTGCCTTCTGGCTGACTTCCGTTGCTTCTGATAAAAAGTCAAATGTCAATCTATCATTTCTTTTTTCTGTGCTCCAGACAGGCGTTTGGACTTTATTCTGAGGGAAATCAGCTACGGGAGGTTTTTAAGCACTAGCGTGACCCAGTCAGATCTGCATTGGAGAAAGCGCTCTCTGGCACTGTGTGGACACGGCTCGCAGGGAGCGGCAGCTCAGTGAGAAGGTTGTTGCTGCAGTCCAGCGGAAAGGACGAGGGGTGTGGAGGGAAGCGGGTCAGGGAGGCAGGACTTGGGATCCACGCAGGTAGGCGGTGGGAGCGCGAGGGGAGCGGTTCTCGGCGGGGAGGAATGGTGGCGCCGGAGCGAAACCAGAAGGGGGATGGGGTGGGTGAGGCAGAGTCCGTCTGGGACCTCAAGATCCATTCATTCCACAAACAGTGGAACGACTACTATGTGCCGAACGCCAAGTGCGGGGCGGCAAAAGCCGCCCCGGCCACACCTGCCGCGAATTATTGCCTAGCCGGGGCCCTCCGCACAGTCGCCCACCCACGGACGGACGGACGGACGGAAGGACGAACGTGCAGGCGCCTGCTCAGGACTGGCCAAACCACGCCGCTCCGGAGCCCGGATCTAGAAGCCTCGGTCCGGAGATGCAAAATCCCGGCCGGCCCCGCCCTCCCGCCGCTCGGGGTCCGCACGCCGGCCCCGCCCGCGCCTCTGTGGGAGGTGGGACACATGGCCTCCGTGCTCTGCGCGTTTCTCATCGGCCCAACCGGGGCGTGTCGTTTCCGGCCTCCCAGAGTCACCGGGAGCGTTTTAAAGAAACGCCTCTCGGTATTAAGATCTCGTTCCGCCCCGGCGCCAAGCAACGCCCGCGCCAAATAAGTCCCGCGGACCGGCGCGGCGGAGCTGCAGCGCGCGGCCCCGGCTCGGCGGCGGCGGCGGCGGGGCGGGGCGGGGCTCCATCGGGGGGGCGGGGCAGGGCGGGGCGGGGCCGGCGGGGAGGGGGAGGCCCAGGAGGGAGGGGCGTGACCTGCCGGGCGCGAGCCGAGCCCCCGCCCCGCCTCCTCCTCGCGCGCTCGCTCGCTCGCTCGCTCGCTTGCTCGCGCAGAGGAAAACGTTGCGCAGGTTCAAAAATGGAACGTCGGCGGCGTGAGGGAGCGCGAGGGGGTGTGCGCGCGTGCGCGTGCGCGTGCGCGCCCGGGCGAGGGTGACGGGGTCCCCGCCGGCCCGAGCATCGCGCGCCTCAGCCGCGGCCCCGCAGCTCCGCCCCCGGCCCGGCCCGGCCCGGCCCCGGGCCCGCTCGCCCGCCGCCCCGCATGGAGCTGTCAGCCATCGGCGAGCAGGTGTTCGCGGTGGAGAGCATCCGGAAGAAGCGCGTGCGGAAGGTGAGGCTGCCTGGGGGCGGCTCCCAGGACCCTTGTGGGGTCCCTTGTTGTCCCCAGCACCGTCCCTTCCACGCTGGCGGCAAGGGGGAAAGTGGGGCGGGGGGCCCGGGCAGCTCCGTGCTGCTGGGCTCGTCTCCCCAGTCTGTGCCTCAGTTTCCCCTGCCACCTTGTAGAACGAGTAGAATAAAAGTTGTCGCCCCGGCATCCTGGGGGCAGCTGAGCCCGCCAGAGCTGGAGATTAGGGTAAGACTGTAGGGATCCTGAACGCCATCCTTCCTCAACCTCCCCTCGTTCTAAATAAGGGGAGATTGAGGCCCAAGTTGAGGAAAAGGCTCACTGGTGTGTTAGCGTCGGAGCTGGGTCTCGAACTCAGAATTCCGGACTGGGTACCGAGACCTTTGAAGTTGGAGGCGGAGCTTCAGCCTCCTGCCTCTGAGGTCTAACTCTGGACTTCGACCTTTTCGGATCCCTTCTACCCCCACCTCCGTCTTTCTCCCCGTCTTGCAGCGCACACCTCTCTGTCTTCCCCACCCCAACTCTCAGCCCCGCCCGGCTAAGCTCAGTGAAGCCGCCTACAGCGCTGGGGCATTCTCTAAGCTCCTCCCCCTTCCCTTCGCCTCCAAAACATACCCTGCAATTTAAGGAGGCATCTGTTCCACTGGGTTCGGGTACCCGCGCCTCGGGGCTGGACTTTGGCGGTTCACACTTCCTGTGCACCTGTTTGCAGAGTGGTCGCCTCAGACCGGAGGTGGGGGATGGAAACCCTTGGGAAAAGTCCTTCTGGCACTCACCACCATCCTTTTCCCTTATCTCCCCTCTGCAGCCCCTTGGGAGGCTCCAGTGGTAGGGCTGGGAGGGGTCTTAGAGGTCACCTCCTCCTGTTTGACAGAGGCAGAGACTGAGACCCAGGCAGAGGAAATGACCTGGTCAAGGTCACACAGCAAGGTAGAGATGGAGGCAGAGCAGGAGCTCAAGTTGGCTAATTGCTAGCTCATCTTTGGAGAGAGAAAACTCAGTCCTGGCATCTTGAGCCAAGGGTGAAGGTCGAGGTAGGCCATGGGTTTTTCTTCCCCCAGCTCTGATGGGGTTGAACTCTTGGGGCTGCCCCTCCTCCTTCTCCCTTCCTCCAGGATTTCCTCGATTTTAATTTATTCCACAAAGCCCAGTGCTTTCCATGCACAGTAGCCTAAACAGATACCGTGGTTACCCTCCTTCTCCATGGTAGTGCCAGAGAGTGAGGGACATCATTCCTTCAGCCATTCACTCAAAGTGTATTTATTGAGGGTCTGTTACATACCAGCACCATCCTAAGCCCCAGGGAAGCATACATCCCTTCCCTCATGGAGCTGCCATTCTGGCAGAAGAGACACGTAACGAACAAGAAATACATACAGATGCCTTCCAGTGGGGCTGTGTGCTATGCAGAAAGAGAGCTGGAAGGTGGGAGGGATGGCATCAGAAAGGTTGGTCAGGGCGGGCCTCTTTGAGGTGGTGACATATCTTGGTCTTAAAGTTCCAGTGCGGATGGGGTGGGACTGGAAAGCCAGGCCCCTGTCAGTGAGGAAGGGAGGGGTCAGGCTGTATTTTCTAACTACCGGAGGGGTGACCATCACTTCTGAAGGTGGAGACTTTGTTAGCCTTTTCTGGGGTCCTGCCAGGGTCTTTTGAGTTAAGAGCCCTAAAGTCACCAGCCTGTCATCTCTGGGCCAGAGGCAGCCTCTCCCAGGGAGGGGGTAGTGGGGCTAGAGCCATGGGAAACACACCAGTGAGGAATTTTCTAGGATTTGGAGAGTCTTCTGCAAAAAAAGTTAGGAGTTATGGTCTTAGCACTGGTACTCTGGGCACGGCATCTTTGGCGATACATGCCCCATGTGGTCTTAGTTTCCCCATGTGTGACATGGGCTCTGAGCTTCTGCCACAGGAGCCCCAGAAATGTTTGGGGCCAGATGCTCTCCTGTGCTTTTGCAGGAAGGACAGTCTGGGGTAGTCATGCAGCAGCCAAAGTTTGGGTGTCTCTGGGTTGGTGGGGATCTGGTACAGAGTGGGGGGGGGAGTGTCCCTGGATTGTGTATGTCGTGGGGGAGCATCAGTCTGCAGAAAGTATTGGGCCTTACTGTCCTGTGAGGGGTAGTCGGGGTAGCTGTGTATCTCACCGTGTCTGCTTCTCTTTCTTCCCAGGGTAAAGTCGAATATCTGGTGAAGTGGAAAGGATGGCCTCCAAAGTAAGGCTCCTTTGTGTGTGTGTGTCTGCCTACCTGTCCACCCTTCCATTTGCCTTTTGCCTCGCTCCCACCTAGCTTTTAGCTCCAGCTGCTTTAGTAATTGGCATTTGAACCTTGATTAAATCATCCTCTTCTCTGGGCCTCGGTTTCCCCTCTGCCAGCTCAGGGGCTAGAAGGACATGAGGGTCAAGGTGGGCCCCAACTTTTCTTCTCTCCTGCTCCCCTCTGGGTGAGGCTCCATCTTCTGGTTGGAGCCTCCCCTCCCCTCTTCTGGCTTTTCCTGGCACCTGGGAGGTGAAGGCCCAGCATCTTGGCTTCAGACATGGCTGCTGGCCAGGTGGAGGTAGAGCAAATAGAGTGCTGAGTGGGGGTTTGTGGGGCTGGACAAGACAAGTCTAGCCAGTGGGGCATGAGTCCTCAGTGCCATAGAGCTAGGGCCAGAGCCTGAGCCCACTTTGCCTTTGGGCAGCATTCTCCAGTCTACCAAGCAGCTTTCCATACAGCCTTGTAAAGCAGGTATGATGGTGATCTCTAAAGATGAGAAAACATGCTCAGAGAAGGTAAGCACCTTGCCTTAGGTCACACAGCAAGTGGAGGCAGAGGTGGGACTTGAAACTGGCCTCCCCAATTCCGGGTATCTCCTCTGTGCCTCCTCCATCTCCAGAAATGGGGGGCAGGTTGCTGGCTCTAGGACCTCTCCCAGTGGCTCCACCTCTCCCGCTGAGGTCCAATCAGGAACCTTCCTACTAACCAATCACCTCCCAACAGGGGGGTGGTAGTGGGAGGGAATGAGCAAGTCGTGGGGCCTCTTCATTGGTTTGTGGGTGCCCTGCCTCCCTGCCCTGCCTGCTAGGGACTGACTCCTGGAAACCCCCGTTGCCCAGAGCGTCTGCTGTCTGTGCCAGCGGCTTTCTGCCGTGTTTACGTTGAGGGCTGACCTGGTATTGGATTCTGGGAGCATCTTGGGGGCCTGGTAGAGAGACACAGCAGAGGGAAATACAGCCTATGTTGCCTCAGCTTCTCGCTCTGCAAAATAGACTCTATAGGGCAGGCCCTGCTCTCCTCTCTGACGCTCCTTCATCTTTGGGGTGCAAGGCCTGGGCGCATGTGTTCAGGGCGACCTGCAGGCATCCTGAGGTTGGGGTTGGGAACTGGGCACCTAGAGAATGCACTGGCCCACTCCTGCTCTCCTGCTGTGCCTCCCCCAACACCCTGGAACTGGAGGGGGATCCCCTCCTCCTCACAGCGGATGAGACGTGGCCTTCCAGCCTGGGTAAAGGACCAGTAAGAGTTGAGGCAGAGCTAGAAAAGGAAGATGCATAGGGTGGGCAGCAGGAGCATTGATTCCCTGGGTGCACGCTCCCCCCTTAGCTTTTGCACCGGAAGGCATTGCAATGGCGTGTAGTCACCAGCCTGTTGGCCTTTAAGGCACTGTTGGCGATTTTTCCTTCTCTGTGGACTCCATCTTTTGAAAGATTTCCTTCTCTAAACAGAGGTACTTATCAATGAAAAGTTTCTTCTTCCACTTCTTTAATCCCAAATGGATATGTCTGCCTAGCAGGGCTTCAGCCAGGAGAGAAGGGCCTAGCACTCCAAGAGCAGCCCCTCATGTTTCTGCTGGCCTGAGCCCCTGGCCCTGCTGCCACTTGTTTCGTCACATGCTGAGACCACCAGGTGGGCCCTAATGACTGCCTCTTATGACTCCCCAGAGGGGTTCTGGGAGCCCTGTTTGACCAGATGACCTGGGGCATGCCTGGCTCCCCTGCACTTTGGTCCTGGGTTCCTGGCTTGGCTCACACCTGTCCAGGTCCCCAATGTGGTGGGGCCTCTGCTTCCTGATTTACAAATCGGAATAATGAAGCCTCTGTCGCAGCATTGTTGTGAGGATTAGGTGATGGAGATGAAGTACCTGGTGCATTCTCAGATGACCAGGCACTTAGGAAATGTTTGCTGTTAATATGAAGTTAGATAGTTCAGCCTCTAGATCTCCCTGCAGCCAGGAAAGGGATCTGGGAGATTCCATTCCTCATTGGAGCTCAAAGTAGCCTTAGAAATGGTTCAGATCAGTCCTCAGATGGGGAAACTGGGGCCCAAAGAGGGAAGATCATGACAAGAATATAACTTCCAACCCCATGCGGTGTGGTACCTACTTCCTGCCACCCACTGCATCACTCCACTTCACTTGGGGGAAAAAAGGTTCAGTCAGAGGGAGAAGCAGGAGAACCCAGGCTCCTTTGTAATCCACTTGGGCTTTAGTCTCCCTTCCTCAGGGGCTCTTGCTTGGAGAAGAGGCTGAGAAAGAGGGTGGGAGTGGGGAGTTGGGTAGGCTGTTGCCTGCAGGTCTGGGAGCCTTGGCTAGGGTAGTGCCAGCCTTGGTAGGGAGAAGAGTCAGATTCTCCTGCTCAGCAGCACCTTCTTTGCCCTGGTCAAGGAGGCTTATATTAATAACAGAAAGCATAATTTAGATATACACTCACTCTGTGCCAGGCCCCTGTTAGACCATTACATGCTTTGCCCATTTTCTCTCCCCAACTGTAGACAAATGACTGCCCTTCTTCCCCAGCAGATGGGGCAGAGGAGCTATCTTGTTTGTTCTGGAAGGTACAGCAAATTGCCCAGGGAGGGGCTGGGGTCACAGGGCAGAGGATGTTAAATCATCAGTTCCAGGCTCTCTGACCCACAGAGACCCTCAGATACCCCCCTGATTTCAGCCTGCCCAGGACTGCTGTTTCCCCTTTGGAAATGCACTCCTTTCTTCTTTTCCCACTTGTGAATACTACCCCATCTTTTAGGGAGGACTGCCTCTATGGAGATTTGGTAATGATATTGTCAGTGGGCGCAGCAATAACCAGGCTGCTTATCAGTAAGCACCTTGTATGAGTCAGGCATTGGCCCATTTTTAATTGCCTCATAGCAACCCATTTTACAGATGGGCACACAGAAATTCCCAGCAGAGGAGTCTGTGCTCAGGGTCAGATACGGCTGGGATGATTTGAACTATGGTTTCCTGATCCCAGAGCTTGGGGCCTACACAATCAGCTCTGCCAAAGGTGACTGAGGATCTTTTGCCTGTTCCTCTCTTGGCCGTTCAGTAGGAAGTGCTCAGGCTTTGGAGCCAGACCAGGCTGCCTTTGAACCCTAGTTCTGTAGATTTACAAAGCCCTCAACCTCTGCAACTCCATTTCTCCACCTGTCCAATGAGGCCCTAGCCTCACAGGACCCTGGGGAAGGCTGCCTGAGACAAAAGTTTCCTAGCCAGGGACAGAGGAGGCGCGCCTTCCTCTTCCAACGCCGGGTTTTCAGTACCAACAGCAGAGTCCAGGGTTCTGGCCTGGCAGGTGTTCGCACTCTATTGGAATCGATTTAATTAACGCGTATTTGCTTTTACTATGTATCACACTGAGCTAAGTGCTTCATGTGGCTTAGCACATCTAATCGTCACATTAAGCCCCAAATTCAGGGACCTTTGGTAGTCCCACTTTACGGATGAGTAAACGGAGGCCCCAGCGGCGGACGAACCTGTGCACCGCCGCGCCCCTCAGTCTCCGACCTGAGCGCGCCACGCTGCTTCTCGTTTTGGGGGGGCTTTAATTTGGAGGGGGACTGGGGTGGGCCTGGCTTTGGGGGGCCCCGCCCCCTGCACGGCGGGAGCCTGCGCAGCGCGGCTCAGGCGGGGCGGCCGCGAGCCTGTTTACCCGGGCTCGGGGGCGGGGCGGCCGGTCACGTGGCCGTGTTTACCTCGGGGCTGGCGCGCTCCGTCCCGCCCCCGCTCCCCATTGGCTGGCCTGGTAATCCGGGGCGCGCCCACCTCTGTGCGCGCGCGCGCACGGCGGCTGTGCTGCAGGGGGCAGGGCGGGGCAAAGTGGGGCTCTCCGCCCCGCCCCCGGAGCGCTCCGTTCCAGGCCTACCCGCGCCGGTCCCTCTGCTCGCTCCACCCCGCCCTGCAGTCCGCCGGCTGTGCGCCCTGGTCCAGCGTGCGCCTAGCTCTTTCCAAAGCGTGTTTGCCCTTGCGGTGGCCCCGGCTCCGCACATTGCGGAGCAGGGCTAATGGCCTCCACTTTAGGGGGCGGGGGTGTCCGGAGAGGGAGACGCTAGTGCAGACCCCCAGCCTTTCTCTCCCGCAGCATGGAGCCGGACCAGGCCTCCTGCTGCTTACTTGGTCTGACCTTGTCCCACTGTTACACACCTCCAACTGCCCCAGTCCAGTAACCATCCCCGCTGAATCCACTGAGCCTTTCCGTGCACCCACTGTGTGCAAAGCCCCAGTCAAACACAGGACGTGGCCAGTCAGGCACTATCGACATCACAGACCGGTGGGGAGACAGATGTAGTGACAAGTGAAAGACCCCAAGGTAGAGGGTAGCCAAGATTCAACAGTGCCAACCACAGACTGGCCGCTTTCTGTCTCAATGACCTTGGCAAGATGCTTACCCTCTGTGCCTCCCGTTTCTTCATCTTTAAATAGGGTAACCTACCCCATGGTGGTTTTTATGAGGAATAGATGAGTCCCTGGCAGTGAGTTGTGCTCTTACCTTGATGGTGGTGGTGGTGATTCTTAAGATGAGGAAATTGAGGTCCAGAGAAGGTTAGGGACTTGCCGGGAACCACACGGCACCCACATCAACAAAAAATGGGCAGGGCAGTGGGTAGGACAGAGAGGACTAGAACACTGTAGAGACATCTTAACAGCTAGAGGAGAGAGGGCGAGGCAGAGGACACAGGAGGAACACAAAATTCCTCCTTTCTTGTAACTAGATAACAGCTGAGGAAATTTAACCTTTGTTTTGGAAGAGGAAGTTTTGGAGTCTCTGCCAGTTTCTGGTTGCTTACACTTTGGGCTTTATGCAAACTATCAAAAAGCCCCAGTTTCACTTTTAGCTTTTCTTCAGGGTGAGCAGAACTCTACGGTGGCTTCTATAGCCATTCCCAGAGCACCTAGGGGCTGGGGCTGGGCACCCTGGGGTGGGGGCTTATATAGCCTGCCAGCCAGGATGCCAGCTGGATTCATCAGTAATTTTGGCAGGTGCCAAGTGCACCAGGCTGTGGCTAGCAGCAGAGGGGAGGGTGCATTCTGAGGGGAGTGAGACAGCTTGAGGAGGATGTCAGGGGAAACTACAAGGGCCTGGCTCCTGAAGGTTGAGGAGGAGGTCAGGGAGGGACTGGCCCTCAGGCGGAGAGAACAGCCGGTCCCAGGGAGGTGCGACTGTGCCTGATCAGGCTGGGCGTGGGGCACTTGGGTAGGGACTGTGAGGTCCTCAGGGCTTGGACCTTTGTTGCGGAGTCCACAGAGCCCGACACGGGCCCCGACACAGAGTAGGTGTGCGGAAATGTCAGTGGAAGGAAGGAGGAAAGGATTCTGTGTTGGAATCTGGATTGGACTACTGGTAGCTGTCAGTGTCCCAGGACAGTTTAGCTCGGCTGGTTAGGAGATAGCAGGAGCAGGGGCTCCACCCGGCCTCTCTCTGCCTCCTGACACCTGCTCACCTCCCTTCTTGTCCAGCAGAGCTGGGTGCAGCCTGGGCCAGAATCACAGTCCGTTGCTTTGGTGTGGTTTGTACATAGACGTGTATGCACGTGAACATATATGTGTGTTTATATGTTTGTACATGTGTTGTATGTTTGAAAACATGTATGTATAGACACATTCAGGTATGTGTTTTAAAACTTTTCATTTTTTATTCATTATCATCTGTTTATGGTGAGTGACACTAGTGTTTCCATTTATGGAAGCCATAAAGGTTTTTTTTTTTTTTAGTAATCTCTACACCCATCGTGGGGCTCAAACACACGACCCAAGACCAAGAGTCACATGCTCCTCTGACTGAGCCAGCCAGGCGCCCCTAAAGTTTGTTTTTAAAATAAACTTATTAAACAAAAAAAGCGAGCTGCTTTAAAGGCAGGTGTTAAGTAAACAGCAGTGCAGGTGGAACAAAGATGGCTTGAGCTGTGGGAACCGCTGAGCTGTCACTCCCAAGTCTGGCCCACCAGGGGACGCTCTGTGGTCTGGGGGTGGTGGAAGGTCCCTGCTGGAAATACCGATAGCCACCTACCCAATTCCTGCTGCGGGCCAGGCCCTGCTGTGAAGGTACAGATGTGTGCCAAGGAGGGAGGGAGCAGCTCAGCCCAGGCAGAGGAGGCCGGTGCGGGGCGGGGGTGGGGGGGGCAGCAGCCGTAAGCACCGGGCACTGCGCTAGGCACTGAGATGAACTCGTTCAGGAGCACAAGAGTTCTTTACTGATAGAGAAACGGAGGCACAGGGACGTTGAGTAAATCCTTCGAGGTTGTACAGCTAGCAAGGGCAGGGCTGGGATCTGAACCCAGGTAGTCTGGCACCAGAGCCTTGGCCACACGCTCAGGCCTCTCAGGAGAAGGGAGTCCTGGGAGCGGTGCCCTGTGCTTCTGAGCATGAGGTCTAACTGGGTGTTGGATACAGTTATTTGTAGGGGGGTGTGATCAGTGCTCAGAATGAGGGGAGTTCTGGTGTCGTCGGAGCCGCCTGACCTGGCCTGGGCAGCCAGGGACAGCTTCTGGGAGTAGGTGACAGTTATGCTGGGCCAGGAAGGGGGCAAGAGCCTGCAGAGGGCAGGCCCCGGTGGAACAGCTGTAGCCTCAGGGAATGCCGGTGGGGGGCAGGGCAGCTTCCGACCTCCTGTTTCTCTCCCCAGGTACAGCACGTGGGAGCCGGAAGAGCACATCCTGGACCCCCGCCTGGTCATGGCCTATGAGGAGAAGTAAGGGGGCCTCAGGCTGCCACTGGGGCTGGGCATAAGTCAGGCTTTGAGGTTTCATAAGGAGCCTGCTACAGGCTTGGTTCTGAATGAGGGGCATGGGCATGGGGGTGGCGGGGGTCTAGTCTGCAGCTGGGAGAAAGGGGGTGGGCACCAGGTCCCAGGGCAGCTGAGGGACCTGGTGCCCTTTCCTATTGCTGAGTGATGTCGGCCACTTCTCTAACCTCCCCAGGCCTCAGTCTCTCTGCTGTAAAATGGGCCATCCCTAATAACACCGGCTCTGATTCCCCCAAAGGTAGGGCTTTCAATTGCTGTGAAGGGTATAAAAATGCTTTACAGAGGCCCTGTGTGAGGGGCAGCAAAGTCCGTAATGGGCAGTCATGGCCTTGGCGACAGATTCAGAGAGAGATTCTCCCTAGAGACTCTCTCACCAAGAGAAGGAAAGTCCGGTGAAGCTTGAGAAAGGCCAGGGGAGGGACTGTGGCTTTGGAGCAAGGATGTCTGAGTTCTGGTCCATCCCACTTGGCCACCTCCCAGCTCAGTGGCCCTGGACAAAGCTCCCCCGGGCCTCAGTCTCCTTTATCTGCCAATGCTCTGCTCAGACTCCGAAGGCTGGTTAGTGATTGGCAGCTCCTCCGATGGGCGGTGAGGGTGCATCTCAGGGGAGAGCCTTTGACAAAATGTTGTTTCTCCTGATGTGGGAGCCTTTTGAGTCTAAACATCCCCATTTGCTGTAGGAGCCCCAGCTTTACTGACCTTCCTGCCAGCAGGCAGCCCCAGTCCTTCTGCCCACTTGACAGGGCAGGATCTTGGCACAAAATCATTTCCATTTGGCCCTTTACGGTAACCTCCTGAGACGGGGATGAGAGTCGCATCTGACGGATGAGGAAGCTGAGGCTCTGGGAGCTAAGGGGCTTGTCAGGGGGACCTCACAGCTGGGAAGCCACCTAACCCAGGCCTCCCGACTCCCAGTCAGATGCCCTTCCCCTGCCCCTCCTTGCCCCCTTCCCATTGGTTCTCCCCAGGAAGTGTCCTGCTGCCCATTCCAAGGAAAACTTTCCCCTGTTCCTGTTCTTTCCTTTAAAAATCAGGGTGTCCCTGTCCCACAGCTTTTCTCTGGCTCCTGGGCGCTTGGTGGGGCCTTGATCTAAAAGGATTGTGGTGCTTAGGGGAATCCTGTGGAGTGTCCTGGACTGCAGTGAGGAGAGCATCAGGCAGGTGTCCAAGTCCTGAATTAGAGTTCTGGCTCTGCCGCTCATCAGCTGTGTGGTGGTGGGCAAGGCCTTCTCCCTCTTGGGGCCTCATCCTCCCCATCTGTGAAGTGGGGACAATAATGCTGACCTTATGGGGCTCTCATGCGGAGCAAGGTGTATGAAAGCACTTTGTAGACCAGTAAGTGTGGGAGCACGTGTGTGAATTATCTCCCTGATGGTAACTAAGGGTCATTCGTTTGCTTGTTCAACAAGTCTTTATTGAGGTTCTGCCATGTGACAGACACTGTTCCAGATGCTGGGGACACAGCAAGGAGCAAAACCAGCGAACATCCCTATTCTCACGGGGCTTGAATTCCAATGCAGAGACACACAATAAAAAAAACACCAGTAAATGTATATGATATCAGATGGTCATAACTATTGCAAAGACAGGGTTGGGGGCAGGGAGAGGGATGGGTGGGGGTGCAGGGATCAGTGGGGTGGCTGGGTGGGGGTGTTTGACCATAAACCTGGATTACGTGAGGGAATGAGCCCGGCAAGTATTTTAGAGGAGGACATCCCAGGTAAAGAGAACAGTGCAAAGGCCCTGGGGTGAGAGCCAGTGTTTAAGGAACAGCATGGAGGCCAGCATGGGTCTGAGTGTGGCCGGCTGGAGTGGTGTGAGCTGGGTGAGGTGGGGGAGATGAGGCGGGAGTAGGGCAGCTGAAGGAAGGGGGAGCACAGCTCCGGGAGTGCCACATAAGTCCCGGTGGAGGATTTGGATCTTATTTTGAATGAGTCAGAAAAGTCAATAGTTAAGGAACAAAAGAAGAGCTTGGAGACTTTTACAGACCCACTGTGTGACTTTTGGTCTACTTCTCTCTCAGTCTTGGTGAAGAGGGGGTAAAAGAGGGATGATGTCCACTTAACACCTGCCTTGCAGAGTTTTAAAGAGACTCAGGAGGAGTCTGGCAAGGGGGCTCTTCTGCGGAGTCCCGCCCGCAGGGAGAGGCTGAGAGGGCGCGACTCCAGGGTGCCACTGCCCTGCGGCCCTGGACGTTGATGGGCAGGATCCACCTGGGTGGTGAGGACTGGGTAGAATGGACCCCTCCCCCTTTACGCACGCACGCACACACACATGCACACACGCTGCAGATTGGAAACCTGGACCATGTGGCCTGGATTCCAGGCCTGCCCTGCTGGCCCTGATGGACCCTGGGCCTGACCCTCACTAGGCCTGGAGCCCAGAGCTCAGCAGCCGACATTGTCATAATTTTGGCATTGGGCAAGTGACTTAACCTCTCTGTGCCTCAGTTTCTACGACTATAAGGTGTGGATAGTAACCGTGGCTCCCTCACAGGGTGGCTGTGCGGGTTAGATAGAGGGTTGCCTTGTGCAGAGTATCCAGTGCATGATGATCATAAACAACGCTCATATAAATATCATAAACACACTATCATCATTATTCTTTTCCCCTACAGCCTTTCCCTCTCCCCTGTCTACTTCCTCCTCCTCTTCCTCTCTTCTTTCTCTTTTCTCTCTCCCCTACCCCACTTTAGTATTTTAGCTTGTCTATCCTCCATTTTGATAAATCCCAGGGACCTCTCTTGTTCCTCCCGAGAGCCCTGGTGGCCAGGGGAGAAGGGACCCTCTTGCTCCAGACGAGGACACTGAGGTCCAGAGGAGAAGTGACCGGCCAGGGTCTCCCGTGGGTCAGGGTAGAGCTGGGCCTGGAACAGGGTGTACTGGGGCCCAGCACTGGCTTCTGCGAGAAGAATCTCACCCTCAAGGGCGGCAGGTCTGTCCTGGCAAGCCAAACGGCTGGTGTCACAGTGTGATCAAATGCTGGCTCCTGGGCCCCACAGCAGGCCGACTCCACAGGGAGGGAGGGAGGGCCCGATGCGCCCCGAGGGCAGCGCTGCCCCGAGGAGGGAGGAGGACGAGTGGTGGAAAGGGCTGCCTGGGGCTGGGGCTGGTTTCCCCCAGCTCAGATGGAGAGACTGCCTGGGGTCACACAGCCTGTACGGGGAGGGGGGGTGCACTCCCGGCCTCCACATTCTCGCTGCTGCCCACATGGCCTCTGCAGCGGGGGCCGCAGAAAGTGGGGTGGGATGAAGTGAAATCGGCAGGATGAATATGGCGCTGACGTTTTCCACCGCTCCCGGCGCTGTCGTTGGAGTCTCTGTTGTGTTGTGTCTCGTGCGTCATGTGTGGCTTTGTACGCATCCTCGGGTTGTGCCTGTGTGTTTGGGATGTGGGGAGGGCACCCCACAGAGAGTCTGACACCTACTAGGGACTCAGTGCAGGCGAGTTTCTCTCCCTTTCCCGAACCAGATGATACAGGTGAGAGCCTGTCCTCTCCACCAGGGTCATGCAGATCCCAAATGGGGAAAAACCTGGGCAGAACTTCACTTACAAGAGGACGTTCCCAGTCTCAGCAGCTCCCCTGGGACACTGGAGGCAAATTTGATTGACAGGTTTCTGTACCACTCTCCCGAGAGTGGAAGCCGGATCTGCGTTGCTTTGGAGGCTGTACCCAGTGGCATGGAGAGCAGAGCTCCGGTGTGACCCTGGAGCCCAATAAACACCCACATACTTTTGGAGATGTCACCCAAGTCCCGCCTTAGCGATTAGGACCAGTGGCTGTGGCCCCCCCCACTTTTGCCAGACGGGAAGACCGAGGTCCTGGGATTTGAACGTGGGGCCCCGCTGTTATGGTGTAAAGAGAGCAATGGGGAGGAGTCCCTACCCTAGTATTGGGGGGTGGCCTATGGCGGGTGCCCCTTTGCCCGTCGACAGCAGAGTGTGAGGTGGAGCGGATGCTTTACTTTCCCTTAAATGTCACCAGTGTTTGCTTTTCTTCTGCCATCTGCTTTGCACCCCAGGGAGGAGAGAGACCGAGCGTCGGGGTATAGGAAGAGAGGCCCGAAACCCAAGCGGCTTCTGCTGCAGGTAACCCCGCCAGCCTTGGTGCCCATCCACAGGTCCCCTGCTCCTCCCACCAGTCTCCCCCACCCCCTGCATTTGCACCAGCCAGTGAGCTGAACCACTCACCGTCCTTGCTCTGCCCAGGGCACTGTGGGGTGGGGGCCCTTAGGGGGTAAGTCTCCATGGGGGGAGTGTGGGGAAGGAAGACAGCCGGCGGGGGGAAGTGCTGTGGGGTTTGGGGGAGGGTGGGTATATGGCTGATGGGAGCCTAAAATTTTGAAAGCTTAGAATCTTGTAAATAAGGCTTTATGAGACTCAAAGTCCCCCAAACATTGTAATATTTGTAGGACCTCAGAAACATAAACTTTAGGATTGAGGAAATGTGGGAGCCTAGAGTTTTAGAACCCAAGAAAGGGAGACTCAGAATTCTGGAACTGTTGTCTTGGGATGCCCTAGAAATGTGGCATTTTTGAGAAAGGAGAAACCTACGGGGCCCCCTTTTCCAGTCCTCTGCCAGAGGCGGGCGTCTAGACTCCGGAACACCTCAAGTTACCCAGGTCTTGGGGCCCCTTTGCTGACTTCACTGCTTTGAGTGGGAAGCGGGTGGAGTTTGAAGTGATGTAATATGAGGCAAGTCTCTTTGCCTCTCTGAGCTTGAATTTTCTCATCTGTAAAATTGGGATGATAAGCATAGCTGCTCTCCTTAATTGAATAAGTTTCACCCAGGTGTTCGAAGCCAAACGATAAGGCTTCTTGGTCCACACAGTGTGAGCCACGGCCAGTCTCCTGCCCACCCTTGAGTATAGATCACCTGAAGCTTTGGACAGAAAAGATGGGTTTCCCTTCATGCAGTGGGCATTTTCCATGGGGTTTGGAATGAATTGGGTCCCAGGAAGGAAGGTATCTGTCTGTCGCACGTCTTTCCCGAACTTAGCAACTTAGAGCAATAAACATTTAGCATATCACAGTCGGGTGGGTCAGGAATTCAGGAGTCCTGTAGCTGGTTTAGTGATTCTAGTTCATGTTACAGTCGTGATGCCAACCGGCGCGCGCTCATCTGGATGTTTGACTGGGGCGGCGTGATCTGCTTCCAAGGTGGCTACTCACATGCCCGCAAGTCAGCTCTGGTTGTTGACAGGAGGCCTGGTACTTTCCATGCGGACCTCTCTGAGGGCTCCTCACAGTGTGGCCACTAGCTTCCCCCAGAGCGGATGATCCAAGAGCAAGGGAGGAGCACAGTGTCTTTAATGAGCTAGCCTTGCAAGTCCCACACCACAGCACCCGGGGCCCGAGGGGACCTGGGTGTGAATTGCTTGAGGCGGGCCTTGCTGGGGCAGTCTCAGAGGCCGGCCACTGCAGTTTCTTCACCATCAACTGATGAAGAAACTGAGGCTCCAGGAGGCCAGGAGTTTCCCCAGGGTGACACAGCTGGATTCAAACCTAGGTCTGACTCCAGGGGCTCCGGGATGCCTGTTAGTAGCTGAGGTCCTCCCTTCGTGAGGTGGAGAAGGGCAAAGACCGAGCGCTTTGCAGTGTTGGAGTTTACTGGGCTCGTGATGGCCGCTGCGCCAGGCTGAAGGAGCGGGTTTTGATTAAGCTGCAATAGGATAAGCCCTCCCAACATTGCAGTCTTGTCCCGACCTCTCCCTGGCCAGCCCTCCTCCTGTCCCATAACATCCTGCGTCCCGGGCCGAGTGACGGGCATTAGCGGGCAGGACGGGAGAACGGAGCCTGTGTGTGCGATCTCTGCTCCCAGCTGGGGGATGTTTGACCTACAGGCCCCATCTCATGGCCTCACTCTCTTCCTGGGGGCTCTTGGCCTCTGGTGACAGGTGGCAGCAGAAGATACTGTCCCGGAGGGATCCAGGCCCTCCCAGCACCTTAGCACCAAGGATCTTTCTTGGATCTGTACACATCTTGGCCAAAGTCAATAAAACAAATCCCTAGAGTACAAAACTCCAGCCCTTAAGTGGTGGAACACGTGCCCTCCAGCCCCATCCTAACAAGAGTGCCATGTGGCGTCGGCAGAGGGCTGGGCCCACAGCTCGGAGCGGAGGAGGACCCCAAGAATCTTAGGGCATCCACCTCACACCATCTCCTTGGCCTGCTGGCTGTTTCAGCCTTGGGGGTCCTTTAGTAGGCAGAAATTCCTTCCACGTGATGAAGAATAACTCCTTAGTTTATCTGCTTCATAAATCCAGATTTGCTTTTTCTTGGTCAATTTTCAATCCGTACTCTTGGATGCTCCTCTGCTGTGTGGCCCCCGTCCCCGAGCCACCTGCACCTCCCCCCCCCGCCCCCCCCCCCGGGGAGATGAGGTGGCACCAGGCCAGGCCTGGGGCTGGGCTGGTCAGGGGTGGCTTTCTGGGCTGGGGTGGGGGCTGGGGTAATGGCTGGCTCTGGGCCATGCAGCACAGGGAAGGGCACTCCAGGCGGGAGGAACAGCATGAGCAAAGGCGCGGCAGCGGCCGGGAGGGCAGGGCTGACCCGCCGTGCCCTGGCTTGCCCCCGCAGCGGCTGTACAGCATGGACCTGCGGAGCTCCCACAAGGCCAAGGTCAAGGAGAAGCTCTGCTTCTCCCTGACGTGCCCACTCGGCAGCGGGAGCTCTGAGGGGGTGGTCAAGGCAGGGGCGCCCGAGCTGGTGGACAAGGGCCCCTTGGTGCCCGCCCTGCCCTTCCCGCTCCGCAAGCCGCGCAAGGCCCACAAGTACCTGCGGCTCTCACGCAAGAAGTTCCCGCCTCGCGGGCCCGACCTGGAGAGTCACAGCCATCCACGGGAGCTCTTCCTGCAGGAGCCAGCAGCCCCGGACGTCCTGCCCGCAGCCAGCGAGTGGGAGCCCGCTGAGCAGCCCCCCGAGGAGGAGGGTAAGGTGGCCCCTCGCCCCCGTCCCAGAGCCCCTGAGAGCTGGAGAGTCCCCTTGAGTCGTCAGGTCCAATTGCTGCAGTGCCCGGAGAGGGCCCAGGGTGCTCCTGAGGCCACACAGCCCGCGGGGGCCCTGGCACCGCCCCAGCTCTTCCTGTGGTCCCGCTGTTGGGGCGGGTGGTCCAGGCAGGGAAGACACTCCTCCCGGGTGTCCAGCCTTGAGCTAGGCCCGCAGCTGGAGCCGGTGCTGGGTGGGCGGGGGTCTGCATGCCCCCCCCCCCCCCTTCCCTATGGTGTTGTCAAGGCCGTCCTCATCTCTCCGTCTTTCTGTCTTTCTCCCGTGCCTGTCGCAGATGCAGACCTGGCTGAGGGGCCCCCTCCTTGGACACCCGTGCTCCCCCCAAGTGAAGTGACAGTGACCGATATCACCGCCAACTCCGTCACCGTCACCTTCCGCGAGGCCCAGGCGGCTGAAGGTTTCTTCCGGGACCGCGGTGGGAAGTTCTGAGTCACCATTTTTACTCTTCGTAAACTGTTTGCTTTTGGGCTTGGGGTGGGGACTTCCAGAGATGGGGAGGGGTTGGGGGCGGGGTAATTATTTTATTTAAAAAAATATGGAACAGGAGCAGGGGGCAAGATCCCGACACTTTCCCGCCACCTCGCCCGTTTCTCTGCGCCTGATGTTTACAGAAAGGGTTGGTGGTCTGTTTTGGGGGCTGGGGCTGGGGCGGCCTGGCATCGCCCTGCCCAGCAGGGGGTCATCTCTGGGCCAGGATGGAGACAGGGCCACCCATCCCTGGACGCCTCCATCATCATTCTTCTCTAGAGATGCAGCAGCTGGTCCCAGGAACCAAAGGAGAATGGAGGGCCCAAACCCTCTCCCTTGAGCCCCCCACTCCCTCCTTTCTGGTTGGTTTCCCTTTTCCTTTTTGGGGGTGGGGGGGTCTTTATTTTTAACTTCCCACTCCAGCTTTGCGGTGGGACATAGAGGCTGGCTTTGACCAAAAATGACCAGGTCAAGACGAGGGGGCAGGAGGAAGGCTTTGCGGTTGTTGCGGTGCGTCCCATACCCTTCCCTGGGCATGGCTGCCAGCTGAACCCCTTCCACTGGGAGCCCCCCCACATCACCTGGCATGTGAGAAACACTCATGTGCACACCCAGCCACACAGGCGTGCACACCCGGCCCCGGGACCCTGTGACTGCGGGCAGTGTGTCTGCAGATGCGCGCAGTGGGTCTTGTAAACCTCCTGTTGAGAACCCCGACCTGGTGAATTGTGGGGTGACTCCCAGCCTCAGAACTTGTCACGGGCACCCCACGCTTACCAGCCTTGCCCAGCACGTCATGTGACAGGATCGCTCCCGACTCAGTCTGCTCACAGCTGTCCGCAGATGTGGTTCCGTGGCTTTACTTGGCCAGCCGCAGGTACGCCGTGGGTCAGCACGGGCTCTGAGGCACGTGGGCCCTGTCCTTCCTCCCCCGAGGGCTCTTGTTTTCTCTGACTCAGGTGACTTTTCAACCCTACCCACTCCTCTCTTTTGCTGCCCTCCCAGAGAGGGAGGGAGCATCCCACCACCTTCTCAGGGCAGCCTTCAACTCCTGAAACCCTTCCTCCTTCCATTCTGTGTCCCCTCCCCATTCATCCTAATTGCCACAGCTGGGAGTGACCTAGTGTTCCTGGGGGGGCCTCTGCCATGTCTTCCTGCAGTGGGGCTGCAGTGGATGGTGGGTCAGGCTGTGTATGAGCCCCCGCCTGCTTGGCAGGGGCTGTGGCCGCCAGGAGGAGGGGCTCTTGCTTTCTGGTTTGCACAGATGTGCACTGTGGCCAAATAGCTTCCCAGGCCGCGAGGAGGGGCTGTTCCCCTGCTCCAGCCCTGTAAGGGAGAAAAAGCCAGGTGGGGCTGGGCCCCGGGGGAGCAAAAGTAAAAGGCCGGCTCCCTCCACCCTTCCCCTATCATCAGAGTTGGGCACTGGGGGGTGGGGCCCTGCCCACCCTCTCCCAGGGCCCTCTCCCCACTCTTCTTTGTCCTGAGGAAGTCAGCAGAATCCCACTGAGGCGAGGATAGGGTGATTCTTCTCCCAGACCCCTTCTTCCCAAGTTCCCAAACCAAAGACAGCCTGGACCCCATTTTTGTTTGGGGTGCCCTGCTGGCAAGATTCCTAAATCCCTGAGTCTCTCTCTCCCCTTCCTCCCCTTCCTCCTTAATCCTTTGTTGTCCAGGGTCAATTCAGTGCTTCCATTCGGGGGTGGTCCTCTCTGGTGGTTCCTCCCAGCCTAGGAAGTTGACTCTAGAGGAGTATGTGAGGGCGGACCAGGGAAGGAGGGGCAGCAGAACTCCCCCCAACCCCACCCCATCCAGCTGTGAGACCCTGGGTCCAGGAAGGGCAGCCTGGAGTTGGGGGACTCTCCCAGGACATGGGCTCCCAACAGATGTGAGGGTGGTGGAGCGGTGGGGGGGGGGCCCGGGGGGGGGGGCCTCTCTAATCGAATGCTATTGGCTTTGGGGCTGGGCTGGCAGCTTGCAATAGAAGGCATACACCCCATCCCGCAGGGGACATGGGACCTCTTCCTGCCTCATGGGCACTTTCAAAGAGCTGTTTGTGCAATTTGCGGGCTTGGGGGAGTCTGGGGGGGGGGCCGTTTGTGGAGTGAGACAGCTGATGTTCTGTCTGCTGCAGCAGGATGCTTCTTGCCTCTTCCTCAGCCCTTTAAGGCGCGCAGGGTGTCCTGCATCTCAGAGAGGGGCTCCCCATGGCTCCCCAGGATGGAGACCTCTATGAAGGGCTGGGTGTGGTCTTGCAGGCCTTTGCCCAGCCCTGAGCATCCCAGCGGGGCCTGGGACACTGAGCTCCCACCCCACCCCACCCCATCCCAGAAGGCCAGTACTCTCAGCGGTGGGGATGCTTAGAAAGAGTTGGACCGTCTGTCTTTCCTTCCCCAGCCCCCACCCATTTTGAATGTAGAGAGCCCGGTCGGTACTTCCCTCTTGCTGTGGGATGGGGTGAGGAGAGGGTTCCCCCACCCCTGGCTGGGCCACTTGCAATGCCCAGCCGAGCCCTGTCATCCGTCCAGGGGGATGATCCCATTGCTGACTCCCCTCCTGCAGGGGGAGGCGCTATGC
Source organism: Neomonachus schauinslandi (assembly GCF_002201575.2). Taxonomy (NCBI): domain Eukaryota; kingdom Metazoa; phylum Chordata; class Mammalia; order Carnivora; family Phocidae; genus Neomonachus; species Neomonachus schauinslandi. The sequence goes on from NC_058407.1 coordinate 9,739,035, forward strand.
CCATGTAAGGTGGCTTAGCTTTGCTTTGTAAGTGGCCGGCCTGAACTCCACATCTCAGCACAAGAAGGCTGCCTTTGCACGGAATGAGCGTTGAGCTTTGTTCAGACAACGTGAATGTATTTGGGAGGGTTGGGGGCGCGGGCTGATTCCAAGCACATGCCTTTTCTGAGCGAGTGTGTGCTGGGAGGGCTAGAGCGGATGCAGAGCGCGGTTTATTTTTGTACTGATATTGGTAAGAGACTGTATAGCATCTATTTATTTAGATGATTTATCTGGTAAATGAGGCAAAAAAATTATTAAAAATACATTAAAGATGATTTTGAAAAAAAGCTCTCGCATTCGAGCCTTCCTTTGGTGGTGTCACAGCCGGGCCGAGGGAGGAGCTCCAGCCCCCAGGGTGGCAGCCTGAGGGGGCGGTCCCGGGTCTGCCAGTTACCAGCCATGACCTTAGGCTGGCCAGCCCATTTTCGGAGACCTCCAGATGTACAGTGAGATGAATTGGGGTGGGGGGTGGGGAAGTGGAAGCTGGCACGGAGATGGGCGGATGCCCACCATGGGGGTCCCTGCAGGGTGTCGTCAAAGGTGGAGTGGGGCTTCTGATCTCTTCACCTTTTCTCTGCTTCCTGCCCAGTGTGTTCTATTTTAGAACCAGCGGGAGGGGGGTGGCGGGGAGGGGGTCTGTATCCCCAGTCTTTGTAATTGCAGGTTCTGGAACCCAGGACTGTTGCGAGCTAACGGTCCTCTGCTGTGTAGGCACGCTCGGCGCAGCTGTCTGAGCCCAGAGGGTGTGGTCGGGGCCCAAATGAGTGACAGCTGGGAGAGTCCTCTAAGCTTCTCCGCATTTAGGTTCACCCTGGGCTCAGGGTAGAGACTGGACGGGAGCACGCAGGGCTGGTGACAGAGAGCAGGTAAGAATCAGCTCACATCCTGGCCCTCCCCGCGGCCACCCAGGTGGGGAGTGATGGCGGCCACAGCTGTGGACATGTCCATGGAAGAGGGGGAACGGAGAGGCTGGAGATGGACTTACGTGGTAGAATTGTCAAGACCTGGGCAATGATTTGGTGGGAGGGTAAGGGGGGCGTCACGATTATGCCCGGGTTTCTGGTTCGGACAACCGAGTAGGTGGTGGTTCTTCAGCTGGATGGAGGCTGAAGGAGGAGAAGTAGGATTGGAAGTACCTTGGTGACCCCCAGAAGCAGAGCCTACGACAGGGGTCTTCTCTGGGGAGTGATCCCAGGAGCAGGAGTGAGGGAGTAGCCTGGGTCGGGGAAGAAAGAAAAGCCATGGAAGGTGCATTACTGAGGTCACCGTGTCATTCCAACTGAGATGACCCGACAAGTACAACCACGTCTCCCAGAGTTGTCCATTCCCAAAGGATGAGGAACGGGAGCATTCTTCACTGCCTGCCATCCATCGCTGGCTGGGGGTTGCCCCGGGGGGGCGCTAGCCCAAGCCCCCAACTTCCGAGCTGTGCATGCGCCCGCTTCCACCATCCGTTACCCCCTCTCTCGTGCTGCTGGAAGAGCCTGGGCCAGCAAGTGGAGACAGGCAACCGTGCGCCCCATCCTCAGCTGAAACAGAGCCACGGCCAAGACACGAGTGCCCTGGGGACCACTGATGGCGTCTGACACCGCCCAGCCCTCGCACTCTGCTCCCCTTTGTGCGTTCTCCGTACAGACTCGCTCTTTCACGGAGTCTCCAAAGAGGTGGCCAGGTATAATCTCTAAACAAAAGACTTGACACTGAGAGTCCTCAGTGCTGCAGCTGGCCCCAAGCCTGTCACGGACGCTCCTCATCTCCCTCCTCCGCCCCTCGCTCGGCCCCGGTGCCCACCGGTCCAGGCTGTTTGCCTGGTGGGGCGACCCAGCCTCTCACCCGGGAGGAGTCTGCGCCCTCGCTGACTCGTCTTTGTCAGATCAGCTGCATCTGCTGCAGGTGCCCGTTTATGATTGCCGTGGGGCCCCGGGAGGGACCTCAGCGACGCCTGTGCCCGCAGCGTGGAGCAGCAACCCTGGTGTCTCGGGTCTTCGAGGCCGGTTAACCACATCAATTAAGTGACCACTGTTTTTGCCCAAGGGACTAGGTGGCAGTGGGGGCTTCTGCGGAGTTCCTTCCACTGTCCCCTGGTGGGAGCGTTCCCTCCGCTGGAAACTAGGGCCAGGGTCTAAACTGCAGGGGTGAGGAGGGCCAGTGCGGCGCCCGCCCCGCTGCTCTCCCTGGACGCAGCGCCGTTGGTTCGGCACGTACACTAGGTCCTGGAGGACAATGGCCCGACTCCGCAGGGTGACAATGGCAGTGAAGGGCCAGGTGGTGTGGGCAGAGCAGACAAACCTTATTGCGGGTCAGTGTCCCAGTCTGGTAAAAGCTCGAGCAGGAAAGGGATCCAGCGTAATCAGCTCGCCGGGAAGGGCCCGGCTGCTCTCCCTGAGGGATGATGCTCTATTGAGGGCCGACCTCAGTGCCCGCCTCCGACAGGTGCGCCGTTCATCAGCTATGGGAACGAGCTGTGGGAGCAGCTTTGCGAAAGGAAGCCCAAGCTGTTAGGCCATGCGTCACCTCGCGTCATCCACTGCGGTCATTCCACGGGTGGGTTTGTTGTGCAGGTACTGGTGGCAAGGACAGAGGCTGGCTGTCACCCTGCGTCCGACGTGAGATCTTCTCTATGCTGAGTGCTCTCCGACAGGCACAAATCTGCGATACAGTGTGCCCCCTTCAGGAGAACATGGTCAGACGTAAGAAATCCATCCCAAATGTCCACCAGCCTGAGCCTTCGGGCCCTTCCTCCAATCTGTGCCAAGACGGTTTCAGCATCTGTTGTGGTCACCTCAGAGGCCGATGAGCCCCCCCACCCCAAATTTGGTGCAGCTGTTGAGCTGTATGCCACACACACACCAATGGGTGTGTGAAAATACCGATTCCATGCATAATTGAGATCTTTGGGGAGAGGAGGGAGAGTCGGGGGGGGGGCCTCTCAAGCGGGTCCGGCAGGTGTCCTGGTCAGTCGGGTAACTCCCGACTCGTGGGGGGTTCTCTCGCATTGACACCTCCTCCTGGGCCGTTCATCGCCCCACTCAGTCTGCGAGCCTCCAAGCCAGCCCCACGTGTGCACCCCTCATTCCGGCTCGGGCACGTCAGTGGCTCTCGTAATCTCGGGGCAGGTTAGTGTTTCCTCCTGGGGCCAGAGAGTGCTTCCCTGCTTGGTCCATGCCGGGATCAGGAAAGGAGGCGGAGGTGAATCTTGAGAAGGAAAAGTGTAATCTGGAGGCGCATCTGTCTCAGGCAGGGCCTTCACGTGGTCACCGGGCGAGGGTCCTGCCTTCCCTAGTCAGGGTGACGGGCTTCCCCTGCCAGCCTCAGGGGTCAGAAGACTTCTCAGACCCCTTCTCCCAAATGTTTTCATCCCAGGGCTTAGGCTTCTGTTCCTTCCCTGTCAGGGTCCCCAGCTTGGCGTAAGAGGCCTGTCCAGGCAGCATGTGGCCTCCTCTGCACCTCTCACGGCTAAATATCGGGCCCAGGGGTCCGCGTGATGTGCCCCATGGCTGTGCGAGGTCAGGGGCCTTGAAACTCTGTCATATGTAAAATGTGAAAAAAAAATTATGTGTGTATATATATATATATATATACGTATATATATATACATATATGAAATAACTCTATTTTCCCAAACAAAAAACCTACGAGAAGCTCTCTGGCATTCCCAGCATAGCCTGGATTGATAGCAGCTGAACTGACTGCCGTTTTCTTTCTCCAGACTTTCCCACTGAGCCCACACCATCCCAGTGCATCCTCTGCCATGGGTTCTGTTGTATCCCCGCCTCCCCCTGCCTCCCTAAATTCATATACTCGATCCCTAACCTCCAGTACCTCAGAATACGACTTTATTTGGAAGCAGGTCCTTTACAGAGATAATGAAGTGAAAATAAGGTCAGAGGAAGAGCCCTAATCCAATGTGACTGATGTCCTTATAAAAGGGGACATTTGGGGCCCAGAGACAGACATAGAGGGAAGACAATGTGAAGGACATGGGGATGGGACAGCTGTCTCCAAGCCAGTGAGAGAGGCCTGGAACAGATCCTTCCCTCACAGCCTCAAGGAACCAACCTTGTCAACACCTTGACCAAGGACTTCCAGCCTCCAGAGCCATGAGTAAACATATTTCTATTGTTTTTAGCCGCCTGACCCCCGCTTTGTTGGAGTGGCCCCAGTGAACTGCTACCGTGTCCCTGAGAGTGGAGTCTGAGACTGGGCTTGGGTGCGGGCACTTTATTTGGGAGGTGGTCCTAGTAAGCAAGAATGAGGGCTGGGGGCCATTGAGGTTGATGCTGTGGGCAACAGGAGCTTGAGTCCATGTAGACTTTCTGAGAAGCATTCAAAAGCCTCCCCCAGAAGGACCATGCTTACCCACGGGCTCCTATCCCTCAGCATCCAGGTTGCCCGGGGCGTCGACTCTCTCGTACTTATGAGCTGTGTTTGTGCAGAGGGCAAGGGAGCTCCCACCCGGGGTCGGAGGAGCTGGGGAGCCAGAGGGGGCGGAAGCTGGACCCTGGTCGGGAGGGAAGGAGGGTCCAGCACTGGAGAGGCTGCATGGGGAACCAGCTACGGTGGAGAAGTGGGAGGAGGATCACCTCCACAGATGGTGGGGGACAAAGAGGGAGGCCGCCCTTGCTGGGACTCTGCTGGGGCAGCCCGCAGCCCTCCTGTCTTTCCAAAGTCTCCCAACTGTCCTTGCAAATCTGAGGGGAAAGGGGAAGAAACAGCCAGGCCCCAGGACCGCACACACCCCTGCATTGCACAACAGGGCCTTCGGTTGGCTCCTGGACCCCCCTTCTTAGAAGGAATCAGATGGCGTCTGAGCCTGGTGTGATCCCACCAGCCCTGCACTCTGGTGCTCTTTCCTAAAAGTCTCAACTCTCCTGCCCTCAGCCAGTGGCTTCCAGTGGTTTCTTCAGCCTCTCTCCACACTGGGTGCATTCAGACCTTGGGAGGGTGTGGGTGGGATGCGGGCTGGGCCCACCCCAGACAGGAAGGAGTCTTGCTGAGGAAGCGATGTGGCCCAGGGAGTCTTGGGGAGGCCAAGAAGGGCAGGGCAAGATTCTGGTTGAATGACCAAGCCAGAGGTCAGCCTGACCCTGGAGCCAGCCACCTGCCAGCCCTCAGTTACTCGGCTGTGCTGCACTTTGCCCACGAGGAAGAGTGAATGTTCATCTGCTCGGCTCTTCATGCACTTTCCCGTTTATTCTTCCATCTATCCAACCATCCAGCCAACACCGCCTGCATTTCTGGTTCAAGTTGGCAAAGCTGAGCTGAGCCTTTACCTCTCCTCCTTCCTAAAATCCCATAAAATGACAACCAAGCAACCAATCAGCACAATGAAAACTAAAATGAGAAATATGGATAGCAGGACTGGAAACCTGGACGGGGGGTGGGCATTCAGCACATGACAAAGGTTGAGAAATTTCCAGAAGGTGTAATGGTGGCCGAGGGCAGAGTAGCAGAGGGAACAGAGCACGCAGGCAGAAGGTAAAGAGCACATCTAGAAGGACAGGTGAAGGCAGGGATGGCTGGCCTCCAGGCGACAGAGTCGAATTTCTCAAACAGACATCGAGAACACCCCTCGCTCTGGGTGTTGTGACCTGTTCGTCTAGGGCCTTATGATATGTGAACAGAGTAGTCAGCTGGGACAGGAGCTCCCCAGAAATGACTCACCAGGTAAGCTCCTACGGTGGGGGGGGCATCCCCAGTGCTTCTGATGGGGACATCAGGGTCAGGGAACATAGCAGGGAAGAGGGAAGACAGCAGTTCCAATAGCCGTGAACCCCGCCTCCACCCCATCCTCAGCTTTGTACCAACTTCTTGCTGAAGAAGGGCCTGGGTGCGTGGACTCTCCCAGTCCTGTCTTCCTCCAGCCAGCACCTCGCTGCGGCTGACGCCGGTACTTACCGTGTAGCGTGCCAAGGCTGCCAGAACTGATTGGTGGGCTTCGAAAACACATAAATTCTCTTGCAGTCCTGGAGGCTGGAAGACCGAGATGAAGGTGCTGGTGGGGTTGTTTCTTCTGAGGCCTTGCTCCTTGGCTTGCGGATGGCCACCTTTCCTTGTGTCCTCACCTGGTCTTCCTTCCATGTGTGTCTGTATCCTAATTCCTCCTCCTCTTCTTCTTCTTTTTTTTTTTTTTTAAGATTTTATTTATTTATTTGAGAGAGCGAAAGAGAGAGCACAAGCGGGCAGACGGGGAGGGAGAAACAGGCTCCCCACTGAGCAGGGAGATCGAGCCCAGGACCCGGGGATCATGACCTGAGCCAAAGGCAGATGCTTAACCCACTGAGCCATCCAGGAGCCCCGGTAATCTCCTCTTCTTATAAGGACACTAATCCTACTGGATTAGGGTTCACCCCTACGACATCATTTAACTTCAACCCCTCCGTAAAGGCTCTGTCTCTAAATGCAGTCACATTCTGAGGTCCTGGTAGTTGGGACTTCAGCACAGGAACTTTGCAAGGGGGTGGGGTGGGGTGCAGTGCCTGGCTGGCTCAGTGGGTAGAACCTGTGACTCTTGAACTTGATCTCAGGGTCGTGAGTTCAAGCCCCACACTGGGCGTGGAGCCTACTTAAAAAAAAAAAAAGGGAATTTTGCAGGGGACACAGTTCAGCCCATAACACTTAACCACCAATACCCAACTTGTCTTCCCGCTAACAGAACCTTCATTCATTTGGGAAGAGAGGAAGCTACTGACCCAACGACCCTACGAAATGCCGCTCCCCACCGCTAGGGGCGCTAAATGACCAACGATAGGCGAGGGAGCCTTTGGCAGTCTGCCGGCGAATTGGGGCTCACCCAATGCTTCCTCATGATTAGATGCAGGTCATGCATCTTCAGCAGGGACATCACCAAGGTGATGCTGTGTTCTCACGGTACCCCAAGACCTAGCACACGATGTCTGTTTGCCCCATTGCTCATCATGTCCTTTTGGATCATTTGATTAGGGTGGTGTCCACTAGTTACTCCTTTTTCTGTCAAAATGAAGAACTATTTTCTGGAAGAGATCATTTGAAACTATGTAACTATCCCCGATTCTTCATCACATTTTTTTTTAAAGGTTTTATTTATTTGACAGAAAGAGCACAAGCAGAGGGAGCAGCACGCAGAGGCAGAGGGAGAAGCAGGCTTCCCGCTGAGCAGGGAGACGATGCGGGACTCCATCCCTGGACCCCGGGATCATGACCTGAGCCGAAGGCAGATGCTTAACCGACTGAGCCACCCAGGCATCCCTCTTCATCACATTTTCAATGTAGTTATATATTTATATTAGTATGGATTCATGGTCTCCCTATTTCATTCAATGGGCTATAGTTCATTATATCATTATTTACTTGAATGCTCAGAATTTCTCAGATTTGGCTAGTGGGAGTCCTTGTAAGCTAGTTCAACTACTCTAGCTTTAGGGTATGTTTAATATTCAATATTCTTAAAGTTTTAAAATACTTCGTAGGGCAATCTCTCTTCCCTCCCAACATTGTTATTCTTTTTCAGAATTGGCTATTCTTGCAGATTTTCTCTTTTCATATTGAGATTAAAACTGACAGGCCAAATTATGGAAACAAATCCAAAGGAAATTTTGGTTAAGATGGCTGTGAATTTATAGAAGGAAAAGAAAAAAAGAATATTTCCTATAAGGATATTAAATTTTTCCTCACTTCATATAACTTCTATTTTTATGTCCTTTATTCACATTTTTAAACTATATTCATAAAGTATACATCTTTCTTCTTCGGCCTTTTCTATGCATTTCATAATGTTTGACAGTTGAGAATAGTAATCTCCCCACTAACCACACATAAATACTTGTAAATCGGGGATCATCAGTTCATAAGAACGCTCTTTCTATATACATTGTGTTCATTTCCAGGGCGCCATGACAAAGTACCACAAACTGAATTTCTTCAAGCAGCAAAAACTTATTCTCTGGTTCTGGAGGCTAGAAGTCTGACATCAAGGTGTCCACAGGCTGCGCTTTCCCTGAAGGCTCTAGGGGAGGATCTTTCTTGTCTCTTCTCTAGGTGGTGCCTTTCCCTTTCCGGTGTTGCTGGCAATCCTTGGCATTCCCTGGCTTGTAGGTCCAAACTCTCCTTCGCTCTTCCCAGGCCCTTCTCCCTGCAAGTCTGTGTCTGGGTCTCCCCTCTTCTCATAAGGACACGGGTTGTATTCGATTAAAAGCCCACCCTACTGCAGTGTGACCTCATCTTAAAATAATTACATCTGCAACGACCCTATTTCCAAATAAGATCACATTCTGAGGTTCTGGAAAAGGGCACGCATTTCGGAGGGGATGCTATCCCACTTAGCGCACACACATTTCACATTTATTTTTAGATACTTTCTCACTTACGTGGCAGAGACTAATTGTCCCACTCTATGTATTCTCTTTTTTGGTCAGTGTATAACCCCTGACTTTCCCCAAGTTAAATGACCATCCCACATAAAGGTTACATTTCCCAGAGTCCTTTGCTGCCAGATGTGGCCAAATGACTAAGTCTTGGTCAATGGGATGTGACGATAAAGGCCAAATGGCAGCTTCTGGGGCCCTTCCTAGGAGACAGCCAGCTGGGTCCTTTGCCCCTTTCTTCTCCACTTCCCCATCCTGGCTGACAGAACACCGACATTGTGACTACACTACATTTTGGGGCCACGAGGACAAAGACCCCACACATCCCGAGAACAAGAGTGGAAAGCTGGAAGCAGCCTGGGTCATCCTCGCTCTGCAGCTTATATCGAGATTTTTTCTGTTTGAGGTAAGTGTCCATCCGGGGCTGCCGTTCTGCACAAACCCAGGGGGCGCCTTCACATGGCAGAGGAAGTGAACGGAGACCTAGGAGCTTGGAGGTGAACAGACCATCCTCAGAGGCCCCCCGCTCCCGGCTAGTTTCAGCCCCTGCTTTGGGGGCTTCCAGTTACTTTCGGGTAGTCTCAATTTAACTAATACATTTTTTATCTTTAACATCCAGGAGGTTTCTGTGCCCGGAGGGCAGCACTCAACTGTATTGGTACTTAGTGCATTGAACAATTTATGAAAGTAATAGAACTCTGGAAATCAATTTCCTTGAACATTTAAACATTATTATTAATGTGATTAATTACAGTTCCTTAAAACCTAGATGGCAATTACAAGTCTGGTATGATGGATTCTTTTGACCCCTCCAGACATCTTAAATAACAGGCCAAACGGACAGAATATTTCAGGCCCGTTGAGAGTGCAGGATCTGAGTCATCGAGACGGATTTCCTTACTGAGAGGCGCACTCGAAGGAGATTTAAACTGAAATCTTCCATCATTAGGCTTGGTTTCTCTCTCTCTCTCTCTTTTTTTTTTTTTTAATTTGCAATATTTATTTGTGGCATTGGGGACTGTTAAGTTTTCCTTTGTCATACAGATTTTAATTTTGGAAACTTGGCATCTTCCTCCAAACTTCTGTATTTTCTAAGTTTGCATGGCAATTGGGGGTCTCTTAAGATTTCATATGAATTTTAGGATGGTTTTTCCCGTTTCTGCAAAAAAAAGGATATTAAGATTTTGATGGGGATTTCACTGAATTTGTAGATCACTGTGGGTGCTGTGGACATTTTAACAATATTAAGTTTTCCAAGCCATGAACATGAGACATCTTTCTAGGTATTATTGTCCTTGATTTCGTTCAGCAATGTTTTGTAATTGGCCATTTATAGGCCTTATACCTGCTTGGTTAAGTTTAGTCCTAAGTATTTTTTTTCTTTTTGATCACATGGGATTGTTTCTTAGTTATTTATTTATTTATTTGAGGGAGAGAGAGGAGAAGAGGAAGAGGGAGAGAGAATCTCAAGCAGATTCCCTGCTGAGCAAGGAGCCTGACATGGGGCTCCATCTCATGACCCTGAAATCATGACCTGAGCCGAAATCAAGAGTTGGACACTTAACCGACTGTGCCACCAGGCACTCCAAATGGGATTGCTTTTTTAATTTCCTTCTCAGATCGTTCGTTGTACGAATTTTTTTGTATGAATTAGATTTTTGTATGAATTAGATTTTTGTATGAATTAGATTTAATACTTTTTATTGCTATCTTAAGTGTAATATTTTCCCCCTTTTCCATTTTTAGATGATTGTTGTTAATCTAGAGAAAAAGGTTTTATGTATTTATGCTGTATTCAGCTGTCTTATTTACTCTTTTTTTCCCCCCCCTCCAAACTGGAGTCTCTTGGGTTTGGAGGGTGTCAAATCATCAGCAACAGAAAATGTATATGTTTTTTCCAATGTTCACACTAATTATGGAATTTCTTTGTCTTATTGTGCTCATTAGAACTCTAAGACAATGTGGAATAAATGATGATAGGCGCCCTCCCTGTCATGTCCCAATTTAATTGAAATGGTTTGAATGTTTTACCATTTATAATAATATTCTTGCTGTTTTTTCTATAAAAATCTTTTATTTTTATTATTTTTATTTTTATTTTTGCTTAGTATTTTAATGATGGCCAAATCCTATGAAGTTCTGTTCAGCGTTTATTGATATGATACCACATAATTTTTCTTCTTTAATTGGTCATGTAATGGATCATGTTGGTCTATTTCCTGATATAATAACTATACTTGCATTTTTGAGGTACACCTTATATGGTTGTAATATATTATTAGTCTCTTAATGTGCTGTTGATTCTATTTGTAGTTTTTTTTTTTTAACTTATTTTTGGGGGGCCTGGGTGACTCAGTAGGTTAAGCGTCTGCCTTTGGCTCAGGTCATAATCCCAGGATCCTGAGATCACGACCAGAGCCGAAATCAAGAGTGAGCTGCTTAACTGACTGAGCCACTCAGGGGCCCCTAAATAAAATCTTTAAAAATATATTTTATTTTTTAAATAATCTCTCCACCCATCGTGGGGCTTGAACTCACAACCCCAACCCCTCAAGAGTTGCACACTCCACCGACCAAGCCAACCAGATTTGTGAGTATCTGATTTATAACTTTTGCATCTATATTCATAAGTGATATTGACTTGGGGAATTTAGTGTTCTTTGTTTTGGGGTATTATCTTTATCAGTTTTTGTATTAAGGCTATTTCTTTACAACATGAATTGGGAGAAATTTTCCTATAACTTGTAATCTCTTATTAACACTGAAATTATATATTCTTTAGAAGTGTGATAAAAAGACTTTTGAATACAATTGGTCCTTTTTTTTTATTTTTTGTCTTTTTTTTTTTTTCTAGTGGTAGATCTTTAATTATCTTTCCAATTTCCTCCATGAGAATAGGTCTATAGAAGTCTTTGATTTCTTGGGTCAGTTTTGTTAAATTTTTTTGGCCAGGAAATTATTCATTTCCTCAAGTTTTTCAAATTTGTTTCTATAAATTCACATGAAATATTCTCTTATAATTTTTCTAGTCTTTTTTATATCAGAGTTATATTTCTTTCCTCATACTTTATCTTGTATATTTTTGTTGTCTTTATTCTTTTTTTGGGTTCTTTCTGGATTTATCTACTTCCTTGGTCTTTTCAAGGAACAGATTTTTGGATTTATTTGTCCTTCCTACCATTTAAAATATTCTAATTAACTTCACCTTTGATCTTTATTAATTTCCTATCTCTGGTTTCTTTCATTGCTTTTTCTAATTTCTTTTTTTTATTAACATATAATGTATTATTTATTTCAGTGGTACAGGTCTGTGATTGCTTTTTCTAATTTCTTAAAATGGGTAGTAAATTACTATATTTTTTGGTAATGAAAAAACTCAGTCTATTCTTTTTTTTCTGAGTATAGCTTTTATTTTAAAGCCACTTTTTAAAAAAGATATATTTATTTTAGAGAGCAAGAGAGAGTGGGGGAGGGGCAGAGGGAGAGAATCTTCAAGCAGACTCCCTGCTGAGCATGGAGCCCGATGCAGGGCTCAATCCTACAACCCATGAGATCATGACATGAGCTGAAACCAAAAGTCAGATGCTTAACCAACTGAGCCACCCATGCACGCCAAAGCCACTTTTTCTAAACAGCCCTTAAGTCAAGCCACTTAGTCAATTTTTTTTTTTTTATAGGTAAACTCTAGTCCCAACATGGGCTTGAGCTCATAACCCTGAGATCAAGACTTGCATATTCTGTCTACCAACTGAGCCAGCCAGGTGTCCTTCTGAGTATAGCTTTTGCTGTGTTCTCTAGATGTGAGTTTGAAATTACTTCACTTAGGGCTCATTCAGCTATAAATAACAAAATATTTGACTAACAATGACTTAAATGATGCAGATATTTATTATCTTATTTATTTTTTTTTAAAGATTTTATTTATTTATTTGACAGAGAGAGAGAGAGAGAACAAGTACGCAGAGAGGCAGGCAGAGGGAGAGGGAGAAGCAGGCTTCCCGCTGAGCAGGGAGCCCGATGCGGGGCTCGATCCCAGGACGCTGGAATCATGACCTGAGCCGAAGGCAGACGTTTAACTGACTGAGCCACCCAGGCGCCCCTTATTATCTTATTTAAAAGGGAGATTGGAGGTAGGTATTTCTAGGGTAGATATTATTTCAGTGGCTTAACAATGTTATTGGAGACTCACGCTTTTTCTGGCTTTTTGCTTCATCATCCTCAACATGTTGGCTCTTTGTCCTCATGTGCATCATCTTATGGTTGCAAAATAACTGCCACATGTTCTCTCCCACTCACAGGCAGGAAAAACAAGGGAGGGACAGGGCGATGAGACCCTACTTGCCTGGCAAAAACAAAACCAGAGAGCTCTCCTAGTAGATATTTTCTTACATTTGATTGGTCCTAACTGGCCACTCCTAGCTTCAAGAGAGACTAAAAAAGTGGCAAAGGGGGGAATAGGATTACATGGCAGGCCTGAGTCAGTTTCCAGTCATTTTCCCTTTACGTATGTATTTGGCTGCTACGTTGTTTGGCACATACAAGTTTATGATTATTTTATTCTTTCATTGTTCCTTTGTGCCATTATGCTAAGTCCCTCTTTAACCTGTTTGATTCATTAAAGTGTACCTTGTGTGATAGTGTCACTGTTGCTTTCTCCTTAAATTTTGATTTGCCTGGTATCTTTGTTTAACCCTTTTATTTTCAATCTGTTTCCTTTGTTTTTTTTTAAGAGTGCTTCTTGGAAATAGCATGGAAGAATTTGTTCTGTTCATATTTAGTGTAATACCCTTGATTTTACTCTTTTCATCTTATACCATGTTCATTTTTTTTTTGAGAGAGGGTGTGTGCATGCGTGAGTGGGATGGGGGGTGGCGGGGAGGGGCAGAGGGAGAGGGAGAGAGAGAGAATTTTAATTAGGCTCCACGCCCAGTGCAGAGCCTGTCTCGGGGCTTGATCTCATGGCCCTGAGATCATGACCTGAGTGGAAATCAAGAGTCTGACGCTCAACAGACTGAGCCATCCATGCCCCTGCTGTGTTCATTATTTATTGTCACTCCTTTCTTCTTCTCTTTTCTCCATTCTGGGTGGGGGTGTTGGCAATAGAGGCAGCCAAGGCAGGGGCTCCAGGTCAGCGTCCAGCTTCCAAGTGCGGCTGATATGCGGGGTGCACGCTACCATGGGCAGCGCCACCTTCATCAGACCAGCTCTGCAGCATAGTTTGGGGGCTCCTTCCTGGCTTGGAAGCCTCCAAATCTAGCTCTCCCTCTTTCCCAGAGCTTCAAGGAGCCACCCAACATCTTTTTAACAAATTTTTTTTCTTGTTTTAATTGGCTGGAGTTGGTCCTTATTGCTTCAATGAAGAACACCGAATAACACCGTCCAACTGGTTTTATTTATCCCCCCAAGCAATTCAGTGAGCAACTGCATGCACTCAACAGTTTTATCTTATTTATTTAGACACAGAGTAGATACTCAGAAGGAACAGAGAATATTGGGATGATAAAATGATCCAACTATTCTAGACTTTAGAGGGAATTCTCAAATACATTTTTTTCTTGGTGCAGTAGGATAAAAAGTCCTTTATACTCATTTTTTATGAGGGAAAGTCCTGATCTCCCTTTTAGAAAATAACCCAAGTTTTACAGACTTAAAAATTATTTTTATCTTTTCAGTTATAAAAATATATACCCACTTATTTAAGAAAAAAAAAGAAACAAAAGAATGAAGGAGGCAAGGAAGGTTTTCTGGACTCGGGGGAGGCTCAGGTATGCCTGTGGAACTCACAAGTTGCTCCTAAAAGTCAGCAGTTTATGAAGCATCAAGATGCTCCAGGAACGGGGTAGGGGGTTGATGGTCATTGAAGTTGCAAATTTCTGAATTCATTCTCTAAATCATTCTGTGGCTGCTGAGAGAGAAAGAGAATAATTAGAAGTGTCATTGGCAGCCAACGGTGCGGGGAGCAAGCAAAGGAGAGGGGACATGAAGAGCCGGGTCAAAGAGGGCCAGGGAGGTCTCGAGGGAACCAGAAAACAGACAAGATCCTAAGAAAAGGGAGACAAGGAAGGAACTGGGAGCCCCTGTTGGGGTGAGGGGAAGGATGTTGGGAGAAAAGAGAAAGGTGTAGGGGCACAGTGGGGACAGAGAGCAAGGAGAGGAGGGACAGAGACAAGGGGGCACTGGAGCTGGGATGAGGGGCACGGGGCGGGGGGGCCAGGCGCCTGCAGCAGGACAGCTTCTCACCTCAAGGATCTTCCGGAGCCGACGGGTTATGCTTTCACTGTACTGTTCCAGCTTGTTCCAGGGCTGGAAAGGCTTGCCCTGGTTGTCCACAAACTCCCTCCAGCAGTCCTCAAACTCTGAAATGAAGAGGGAAGGCAGTCAGGCCCCAGGGGCAGCAAAGCCACAAGCGTGCACCCTGCAATTCCAGGGACCCCTCCTTCCTTTGCCCTTCCTGGTGGTGTCACAGCTTGGGCCTCAGCTGGGCCACCACCTTTTGGTCCAGGAACCCCCCCTCCCCCAGTGGCTTTTCTCTCTTGGAGCTGCAAACCCTCCCATCCCCTGACAGCTCTGCTCTCTCCCTACCCAGGGAGCTCATGACAGCCACTGGGATCCTGGATGCGTGCAGTTGCTTCAGCCCCTTCTTATTCTCCTTGAGCCAGTGGAAATACAGGCGGGAGGCAAAGAGCCGCAGGCTGATGTGGCGGTGGTCTCTGACAAACGCAACCAGTTCCTTCGCACAGGTGGGGCAGGGGCTCCATGTGACATAGCAGGTGATTTCGAATCTCTGGGATGTGTCCAGTCGTAGTGCCTTGATATTGTCAATAAAGCGAATTTCTGCATGGCGCTTCTTCTAGGGAGGGTCCCAGACAGAAGAAAGGTCACATACTGAGGGCACCACTGGGGATAAGGGGCTCTGCCCTATGAACTTGCCTAAGATGGGGAAAGAAACTTCCTTCCTTCTCCCACTCACCCATTGATTCAGCACCCCAAATCATCTGCAGCTTGATCTGAATCAGACCCAACCCCCTGGGAGGAGACGGGTTGGCAGACAGACACCCCCATGGCACCAGTCCCAGATGTTCGGCAGACCTTGCCTTTTGGACATCAGGAGATGTTAGAATGTGGGGTTCCCAAGGAGCAGGTCAGAATGGGAGGGAGGCAGGATGGGGCAGGTGGGAAGGGGGGACAGAAAAGCAGAGGGCAGGTGTATGAGGGAGTTCTTGGAGGTGGGGTTGAGCGCTCAGTCCTTGGAAGACCGCTTGGCTTCTCAGAAGCAGCGACTGAACTGACATCCGGAGGACAAGTAAATATTATATTCTCAAAGAGGGGCAGGAAGAGCGTTCTGCTGGAGGGAAGAGCTTCTGCAGAGGCCCAGGGACGAGAAAACCATGGAAAACCATGGAGAGTTCCCAGGAAGCAGGGCTAACAGACCCAGTTAAGCCTCGGTATTTTCCCCACCGGCCCTGTCTCCAGACAGCCCGCCTGGCACCTTGTTTTGAAGGCAGACTCTGGCAATTATGGTGCCTTCATGTGGCTTCAGCTGGTAGCACAAGTAGGTTGTCCTCCGGTGGTAGGGCTTTGGGGCCCGGGGTTGGTTGCCGAACTGATAGAAGAATATTTCTTGTTGTAGTGGATTCATTGTGGTTCTGTGCAAGAGGAAGAAAACCAAAGATGCAGAGAGCATCTTCTGGTGTTACCCCAGGCTCTGTCACCTTCTGAACCCAACTCCTTGGTCCACTTGGGCCCCTGGGGTGGGGAGGGAAGGGACATTCTCCTCTTTCTTTGTTGTCCAGGAGGGCTGGGAAGGGGGAAAGAAGAGGGTGAGCTCTCCCACCTGTACACAGCCCCACCTCCGGTCTGGTGGAGCACCCACCATGCCCACACTGGAGGTCATTGCAGGCGGGGTGCCTTGGGCTGGCTGGGGGGCCCCACCCTGAGAACTTGACATCAGAACTTTTTGGCTCACCCATCTTTGTCCTGTGCCCCAGACCCCTCTGTTCAGGTCCCACGGACATCTCAACCCTGATGTCCAATGCCACAACCCTTCTCTTTGGGGATGGAAGGGCTGCACTAGTAATTCTTCTAACTCTCTGCTCTTTGCTTAGGCGTGGGCATCACAATCTTAACTGTCTGTACAAAGCACAGAGAGGCTGGTGAACAGGAAAAAATGTTGTCACCAAGGGAGCGTTGTGACAGAGACCTTGGCTAAAGGTCAAATAGCTTTTCCTCCCCCCAGTTGTGATTATATTCTAGAGAGTATTCCATCTTGTATCTTACTTGTTTTCTAGTTGCAGAGTGACCTGGCTCATGTGGGCATGCGTGCATGGGATTCTTTTTGATAAACGCTGTCAGCTCTGCAAAGATACAAGTAGGTGGACAGAACTAGGAGCCCTCCTGCCTGCCCCAGAGAGGTGCATGAGAGCTCTAACCAGCAGAGCCCCACTGCGGGTGGACATTATTGACCAAGCAGATGCCAAACAGCCTGAACGAGCTGGGGAAGCTTGATGGGGACCCAGCCCACTCTCCTTCTTTTAAAAAAAAATTTTTTTTTTTGACAGAGACAGAGATAGCGAGAGCAGGAACACAAGCAGCGGGAGTGGGAGAGGGAGAAGCAGGCTTCCGCCTGAGGAGGGAGCCCGATGTGGGACTCGATCCCAGGACCCTGGGATCATGACCTGAGCCGAAGGCAGACGCTTAACGACTGAGCCACCCAGGCGCCCCTGCCCACTCTCCTTCTGGACACTCCACCCAAAGCTAACGTGACCTGGCCGACCACTGAGTCTGGCTCAGGTGACCACAGACGCTTGGAACCGGACACAGGAATTAAGCCAAGGGTGTCATTCCTCAGGGCACAGACTACGGGATACCGTGTTCCTGCAAGGCCAGAAATACTTTCCCCATATTTCCAGCCAACTTGTTGAAACACCACGGATTCTATCAACAAAAGACCATTGCTGTCATCTGTTATGCTAATTAACAAAGCCACTAATTTCATCAATGGAAACCCATCTCTGATACCCCTTATGCTAATTAGTAAAGCTTCAGGTGCATTTTGATGACTGTCATTGAAAAAGCCATCTCTGGATTGTGGCCTTGGATTACCCGCCAGTGACCTCACCCGAAGCTGCTACGCTCGGTGCTCAGGGCACCTGGTTGCCCTCAGCATGAAGATTAGAACAGAAACATCCATTCACAGCACACTTAGGACAACCAACTGCCCCGTGGCTTCCCAATTTTGGCACTGAAGTTCCCACGTCCTGGGAAACTCCCCAGTCCCTGGTAAACCAGACACTCAAGGCTGAACTATTTCAAATCTTAGACAAGTGCACTGTCTTAGTGGCACAAATGTTAAAGCTTGACCTCGAATAGCTAAAATTGAGGGATGATAGAAACAACTCGTAAGGAGCATTTAAAGACTAATTTAATTTTTCACACTTGGTAGTGTCTTTGTGGGAAACAATGTATCTTTTTTTTTTTTTTAAAGATTTCATTTATTTATTTGACAGAGAGATAGACAGAAGAGCACAAGCAGAGGGAGAGGGAGAAGCAGGCTCTGCACTGAGCAGGGAGCCCGATGCGGGACTCGATCCCAGGACCCTGAGATCATGACCTGAGCGGAAGGCAGACGCTTAACCATCTGAGCCACCCAGGCGCCCCAACAATGTATCTTCTTGTCTTGGAGAGGATTTTTCCCTCCACAGAACAGAAATGAAACCATCCACAGAACTAAGTCTGCAGAAAGCCGCCCGCAGTTAAAGATTGCTAGGAAAACGCCGGAGGGAACTTAGAGGATGCTTTGCTTAAGATGATGAACATTACCCAGGGAACACCGTCTATGTGGTCATCATAGCCACGAGGTGCTTGGCTTCTGCAAACAAAGCATCAATGATGTGCACTGCTGAGCTGGTCTTCAGACCTGGACCAGGGAAGCAGTAGGACCACTGACCACAATCTGGATGAAACCAGACCGGCTGGTACCAGAAAGACAAGTTAATCAATCTTGACGTTTACCTAATCCCCAATCAATCAGAAGAACCCATGAGCCTGGACCCCTAACCCTGAATTTTTGCCCTTAAACACACTTACTTGCAAACCATCGGGGAGTTTAGGACCTTTGAGCATCAGCTCCCAGTTCTCCTGGGTGGCACCACACCAGTAACTAGCCTGTCTCTTCAGCACAGAAACCCAGTGTTAGTTCTTTATTGGCTTCCTGAGCATCAGGCAGATGAACTCTTGCTCAGATCGGTTACAGAAATTAGAGCATTCTTTGCAAAATTGTGCAAGTCTTTAAAATAAAATGTATAAATATGCTTTTATAGCTGACTCCAACAATTGTCTCAATCATCCTTGAATCTAAAGTCTGTAACTAAAGTCTACAACTAAGCTTAAATAAAGTGCTTTAGGAAGACCCAGGGGCCACGCCTAGGGGATGGGCCTAGGGGATAGGGCAGAGACAGGATGTGGAGGCAGCAGGGGTTGGGGAGGGGGGTTGGGGGGATGGGCACCTGCCCAGGCGGGCCTGCAGGTCAGAGGCAGGAACAGACCCTGCGGATGGAATGATTAGGTGTCAGAGAGGGAGAGAAGTGGGGCTGGGAGGAGGAAGGAGGCAGAGAGCCAAGCGAGCAGTGGTACTTGGTCCCTGCAGCCCCATCCCACGCTCCTTGACAGGCTCGTCCCATCCTGGCCTGAGCCCTGGGTCTCCAGCTCCACTTCCCTCTCACAAGGCTGCTCTTGGCCTTGGGAAAGCCCTGTATCTGTGAGTGTCCTCCCACAGTAGTCTGAGTGGTGGACCCACCCTCTTCCTGCCAGACAAAAGCTGGGGTGGGAGGCCCTAGCTTGATTGTGCTTCTGTGGACTCCCACCCACCTTCTTTCCTCCAGACTTACCTGACCTTGGGAGTTCCTATGCAGCTGCCTCTCCTCAGCTGGCTTGTCCTAGCCCTGCCCTTTGTCTGGGGCACCAGGGCTCTATTCTTCTCGCTGGCCTTGCTTTGGGAAAGCCCCAATCTGGAGTGACCTCCCCGGGCTGCTGGCTGCCTCCCTGGATGCCCCACCTCCTTCCTGCTTTGGCTTTAGGGGTGGGAGGGCCCTCGGGTGGTTGCACTTCCTTGGGCTCAGACCCACCTTCTCTCCTTCTCTGAGATGCCCCGCCCTGGGCAGAGCTGCCCTTGGGTGGGGCAGCAGGACCAAGTTATTGCAAAGAGAAAGAGAAAGTAGGATATGCCCGAGGGGGTTGGGAGAGCTTGGCTGGAGAGAGCTGGATGGAGGCTGGCTTCTGGGGAGGGCCAGGCTCTCCGAGGAGTGGAGTAAGCCCTTTCCTCATTATCCCTGTGTTGCCCTTAGGAGTCATTCATATCCTGTCAGGGCTCTGGGCATCAGGAAAGTGAGGTCTACAGGTCAGATCTTCATCTCCAACCCTGGAGAAGGCAGGTGTGTTGAGCAGATCCTGTACTCCATCCTCTACCAGAGCCCCCAGTAGCTTTGGAAGGGGCCTATCATTATCCTGACACCTTTGATGAGGTCCCAGCACAGAGAGGTTAAGCTACTCTCTGGAGCCACACAGCAAACCAATGGCAGAGCTGGAATGCCTTCCAGGGGTACCGACCTGGCTCCTCCCACTTCCTCAGTGTTCCATGAGTAGGAGGGATCTTGCTGCCCCCACAAGGCCTCCCAGATCAGGGATCAGGGACCTGGACTTGAAGTGTGCGTCCTGAAAGCTATCCGCTTGCCTTGTCACATGTCCACCAAGACCCCCGGATGGAAAAACAACGAGCAACTGGGGAAAGTTGAATTCTACAGAGGAGGTCTTAGAGCAGCCGCCTGCCATCCCCAGTCCAGACCGCATGCATATACAAGTCCCCGAACTTCTCCCAGCTGGTGGCCCCCGCCATACACACCTCATTTTGCCCTACAGGCCCTGGGATGGCCCCAAGGGGGTAACAAGAGCACGAGCAAGAGTTGGAGGATCTGAGGGAATGGCGTCCCCTCCACACCCATCTATTCTCATATCCAGAGGCCCCTGAAGAAGAAGTTTCCAGAATGAGAACCTGGGCTCAGGCCCTTCCAAGAGAGTGATCAGATCTGCATACTCAGGTGTTGACCAAATTGACAGCTAAGACGCCTCTGGCCAGAGAAGCAGGAAGGCTGAATTCTTGCTAGCCATCAGAGATGGGCAGAGAACGGGGATGTGCGAGAGCAGGATGGTGACTGTTTTAGAAGAAATGTCCTGAAGGCCCCCACGGATCTCTAAGACTGGCCTTCTGCATGGTTCTTTTCTCCAGAAGGAGGGGATATTTCGAGCAGGCCACTTTGGCCCGTTTCGACGACGCACGCAGTCGAGAGGTATGCCGTCCACACATGCCTCTCTGTGCCTCCATGCGTGAGGCCGCGAGGGCAGAGAGAGCAGCAGGGCAGACTGGGCGGGGGGCAACCCGAGCCCTTCTGCGTTCTTCCCTTGGCCCCCAGGCAGCAGGACAGACAGGGAGCCGCGGGGAGGGCCAGAGGTCTGTGGCCACCAACAATTCACACCTAGCCAGCCAAGATCAGAGGGAGAAATAGCTGGTCTGAATGGGACCTGGCACGTTCTCCACAATGATTTTAGGGATGTCTTCCAAACCGAACACCCGCCCTCTTGCTTCTCCTGCCTCTGCCTTTGCCTCTGCCTGCCCAGAATCCCACCGTCTAGGGCTGACCTCTTGCTCCTTTTCACCGTGCCCTGGTCCAGGCCACCCCATGGACCACTGCCGCCGACCTCCCCCCAGTATGTTCATGGGGTCCTCGGCTCTGTGGTCAAAGAACCAGATGGTCCCTGTTTTACCTCTATGGCTCGCGCTTCCCTGTCTCCCCGACTTGATTCTTGGCCGCCTGCCACTTTTGATTCTGCTTTTTTGGAAAAGTTCCGATGATCTCAGTGCTCCCATATCCAATCCTACATTTAAAAAAACCCCCAAAACGTATTTAAATGTAAACTCACTCTCCGTTGCTATCTCCAGGCTGCAACCTGCCCAGAGCTTCCCCTCTGGAAGCAATGTGGGAAGGGGATAAGGGACATGGGAGTGAGGGCAGGTGTGATGGTGACCGGGGCGGGAGGCGGTGGCGGTGGGGGGGAGGGGTCCAGGGCAGCAAGGATTGGAAGGGAAGCAGGTTGGGCGGGGGGGGGGGGGGGGGGACAGCTCAGGCATAACCCAGGAGACAGATACGCAAAATAAGGATCCTGGTTTTGCCCCGCGCCTTCAGCTCAAGAAGGCCCTGTGTCATTGTCTGGGCTGAACCGTGTGCCCCCCAAATCCATCCGCTAAAGTCTCAACCCTAGTGCCTCAGAATGTGACTATATTTTAGGTACAGACTTTAAAAAGATGGCTGTTAAAATGAGGCCCTTTAGGAGGGGCCCGAATCCAATCTGCCTGATGTTGTTATGAGAAGGGGAGACCGGGACACGCAGAGGGACACCAGGGTCTCCCCGCAGCGAGCCCAGAGGACAGACCGCTGAATCCTGGAGCAGCAGTACACTCTCATCAAGGACCCTGGTTCTCTGAGAAGTCACATAATCGGGAAGGATGTTTCTCACAGCTTCTGGTTTTCACACTTAGAAATATTCGTGCCCATATACCTTCAGTTTATTAACGAGATTTGGTTAATGTGGTGAGATGGAAGGAACCAGGTGGGGGCCCCTTCATGGGGGAGAGGGAAGTCTTGAGGAAGGAGGGAGGATGCGCAGGAGGAAAGTGGGGGGGGCCTGAGGGACTGGGGTGGGCGGTGAAGGTGGCTGGAGCCCAGGAGGGGGCGCAGCAGCAGGGAGAGACCAGGAGGCTGAGGATGCCCTCACCTAAGAATATTCTCAAGCTCTGTGGCCAGCAAATCATTATCTTTTAATAGATTCCGACTCTGGAAGCGCATCCCCCTGTGGTCCACAAAGTTGTCCCAACAGTATTCATAATCTAAGATAAAGAGGGAAGAGGGCAGTCAGGTGGGCCCTGGGACGCCTTCTTCTCCTGACCCTCCCGTACCCTCCCTGCCAGGCGCCACCAGTCCTGCCTCAGTTTCCCAGGATCTCTTCCCACTCACTCTCCCTAGGGATAGTCTAGATCCTTCACCACCACCACCCCGCCCCAGTCCTATTCCCTCCCACAGTCCTGTCCCCAGCTCCTTCTGCTCTCACCTTCAAAGGACATGATGTTCAGGTGGACTCCTGCAGACCATAGCTTGTGAAGTCCGTCCTGGAAATCTGGGAGCCAGAAGTAGTAGAGGCGGGCGGTGGAGATGCTCAGCGTCACGTTCCTGTATTCCCTCAGGAATCTGACCACCTCCTCTGCACAGGTGGGGCAGGGGCTCCAGGATAAGAACCAGGTGACATGGTAATGCTCGTCAGGGGACAGATTCTGGTCATAGAACCAAGAGAGGAAGCAGAGTTCTGCGTGGCAGGGAGCCTCGGGATAGACCTGGGAGAGGTGGAGAAGAGAAGGGGATACTCTTGGCTGGCAGAGCAGGCAGTTTGGCAGGGCTGGGTGCCGTGGGGGGAGGGGGGAGGGCGCAGGAGTCACAGAGGCATGTTGTTCATTGATTTATCCCTCCTTTTCATCTCTCCCCACACTGTCTCTTCTGACTGAGCCATTCCTTCCCACAGTCATCAACATCAATTCCAACATCAAATCCATCCATCCATCCATCCATCCATCCACCCGTCCATCCGTCCATCCATCCACCTATCCATCCATCCATCCTGCAGGCATCCTACTGGACCTGGGCCAGGCTCTCTGGGGTCCAGGCTGGTTCCGTGGGTGCTGTCTGCTGGGGAAGGCCACACAGCCATGCTGCCCCACAGGAGAGCCACTAGCCCCACCTGTCTCCAGAGCACTTGACATGTGGCTTGTCTGAATTAAGAAGTGGGGGAAGTGTAAAATACACATCTCATTCCAACGACATAGTAAAAAAGATGAATGTAAATGACCTCATGAAGAATTTTTACATTAATTATAATTTGAAATAATCTCTTAGATATATTACCCAATACATTATCAATACTAATTTCATCAGTTTATCTTAACTCTTTAAACACTGGGTACTAGAAAACATTAAATGACATACGTGACTCCCATGACGTTTCTGTGGGTTAGTACTGGGGTACCCTTGACCCAGCCCATAATGGCTCTCTCCTGCAAAGAGGCTTTGAAAAGCCTGCAGTGTCAGGAGAGAGGAGAGGGCAGGGGTGTGGTGTGGTGGAACATCTTTCAGGAGTGGCAGGTGGTTAGGGGGCAGGGCTGCAGGAGGGTGGTCTGGCTCCAGCAACCGCTGAAGCTGGTCATGGGTGCCATGGCAGCCTTCCAGGGACACCTGGGCTGTGGCTGGGAGCAGGCCGGGGGCAGGCAGATGAGGGGTGCGGGCTCTCTCCTGAGGGATCACAGGTCCTGGGTCCGGACGAGTCAGTGGTGCGGCCGCGGCCGAGGACTCGACTGGCAGAACCATTACTAGGGCAGAAAAGGCTCTGGTGTCCAATCAGCCCTGACTTTCTAGACGTGCTCTTTTACCAAAGCCTGCTAGAGGCCAAGCTCCATGACAAGACTCGGAGATGAATGCAGGTGGACTCTCTGAACAAGGCCCACAGGCTACGTCAAACGGCATCCTGTATCTGGTTCCAGGAGGGCCAAGCAGGGAGCTCTTGGGCCAAAGACTTAGGACAATGTTGGGGAAGGAGCGTGCACTACGGAGAGCCCCCACCTGGCCTCTTATTCCATTCTTTTCTGCCTTCCCAACTGACTCAGCTCCTGCCTGTAAACAGGCCTTACCTCGTTTGGAAAGACCCCCCAGTCATATGAGGGGTGTCCCTCCCCCTCTCTTTCCACTTGGAAGCAGAGGTAGCACAAGTTCCGCCTGGAAGCGTAGAGCAGACTTCGGAAGTGGAAGGAGAAGGTTTTAGGACTTATCCGCTCCATTGGGTCTCTGGGGGCGAAAAGACAGAAAACCGAAAATGCGGAGAGTACTCTCTGGAGTTGTCCCTGGCCTGTGGCCTCCCCTGGGCACAGGGGCTCCCTGCCCTGCCCCCACTCCAGGGCCCTGAGCATTGTCTGCCGCTTTTCCAGGCTGGACGGTTGGGGGGGTGGGGTGTGCTGCTAGGGACAGCAGGGACGGGGGACCTCTCCTGCAGGGGCCCCTGTGGGCCTGCTTCTTCCAGCCACGCTGGTTTTCCTGCCCATTCATCCCCCAACCCATTAGAAAAATTGCAAAGAGAAATAGGAAGCCTCCATCCCCAGAGAACGGCTTTTCTAATACTGCACTTCAATTAGTTCCTGATTTTTTTAACCTATGCGTTAAAAAAAAAAAAAAGTATCAGGTTAATGCATACCTTCAGAGGTTCAGGTTACTATTCTAAGTGCTTTAAGTATCTGAACTCACAGAGTTCTCCCCAGATCCCATGAGAGCCAACCCCACCGTTGAGGGAAGGAAGCGGGGCAGGAGGTGGAGCAGCCTGGGCAAGCCCAGGGCTAGTGAGTGATGGGGCCCCGGCTCCCCAGGCTGGCTATTTCCCGCAGGGACCTCCCATGACTGCGGTGGCAGCAGCCTGCAGTCCTGCCTGGGCCTTTTTCTCAACTTCATTGTAAATATGTGCATTTCTCCCAACCATGGCATCTTTCCCCCAGCTGCAGGTCAGTGGTACTTACAAACATGAAGCCTGAAGCTTGGTCACCAAGGTTAGGGGTAAGGTTGAGAACAGGCTGCATTTACGTGTCTGCCCGAGATTGGGAGAGCCCTGCAATAGGTGACTTCTCTTCTTGCCTCCGAGAGCTAGCCTCACACCGTGTTTATAATGGTGTAAAAATTATAGAAAACCAATCAATGTGCTTTAAACTAAATCCACCCACTTCTTCGCTCATGCTTTAGTTAAATTCTAAGCGCTAAGAGAGCACAGAAACTTCCAGAAGCCTCAGAGAGTGGCATCACCCGGCACAGGCTGGGAGGGGCAGGCTCGACAGACTTTCAGACCCAGAGGTTGGCCTGGAGGACCCCGGGGCTGGGTGGAGGTGCGGGAGGGGCGTGTTCAGAAGCAATAGTGCGAGCATCCCCAGAATAGGGTGAGGACCCAGGCAGGAGTGGGTCCTGCAGAGAAGGAGCCCAGAGAGGAAGAGAAAGGAAGGAGGGCCACAGGGAGGAGGAAGAGGCCAAGGACAGAGGCACACAAGGGCAGGGCCACCAGGAGAGAGGGGCTGCGGAAGGGGGCCCAGTTGGGGGGGTGGCGCGGACAGAGGAGCAGGGGTACCTTGGGCGGTGGCGCCAGGGCTCCATTCTTCTCACCGGCTTTGCTTTAGGAAAGCCCCCACCGCGGGATCTGAGACCTCTCAGGCCGCCTCCATCGAGGCCCCACCTCCTTCCTGCTTTGGCTTCAGGGGTGGGAGGGCCCTCGGGTGGTTGCACTTCCTTAGGCTCAGACCCACCTTCTCTCCTTCTCTGAGCACCCCCACCCCCAACCACACGGGCAGAGCTGCCCTCGGTGCAGCAGGACCCGAGTTATTGCAGAGAAAGAGAAAGTAGGATGCCAGAGGGGGTTGGGACAGCCTGGCTAAAGAGAGCAGGACAGAGGCAGGCAGGAGGCTGGCTCCAGGGAGAGGCAGGCTCTGCGAGGAGCAGAGTGAGCCCCTTCCTCATCACCCCTGTGCCCCCAAGTCTGGACCCAGGTGTTGCTCTACACCTGTCTGCTGGATGAGTGGAAGAGAAAAGGAAGTGTGGATCTCGTGTCAGGACTCTGGTGTTTTCTCCTGATTCCACAGCAGTGAGGGCACAGATGTGCTTTGAGCTCCTAATTCTGTGGTGGGTCCTCTGCCTAAGGCCCCTCAGCCTTATCTGACAGCCAGGGGGAGAGGGACAGATGGAGAAGGAGGAGGATGGAGAAGGAGGGGACAGCTTTAGTTTCTCTTCCTCTTCTTAGGACACTAATCCCCTCATGGCGTCCCACTCTCATGATACCGTCTAAACCTAATCACCCCAAAGAAGCCCCCTTTTCCAAACACCATCACACTGGGGTTTAGGGCTTCAACATATGAATTTGGGGAACACAAACATTCAGCTCATAACAGTTGTGGCTGACAGGATTCCTTTCACTGACTCAGGGACAAGATGGCTGACCCTGTCACGGGGAGCAACCAACTCCATTTTGTGTTTGTTTTTTTCTTTCTTAACACTTCCTCTGCCACAGGGCTAGCAAACACACCCCCCTCCAGGGTGGGAGAAGCTCAAGGAGGATGTGAGGGAGGTTCTTACAGTTGTGGTTTCACACTAAGGAGGTGAGTCAAGTCAGCACCTCAACATGGGCTCCTGTTAGAAAAGGTTGCATCGTCACAGCATCCCACTCAATTGGCCAAACTGAACTCTCTTGTGGCCCACCTCTATCTAAGACTACTGTTAAGGGGAATTCTGGCAAATACAGTTCAGCCTGGCCAAGTCCATGCATCAGAGCTGCCGCAAGGGGGCAGAACCCTGAAAATGGCTTTGGGATTACATGGAATCTACAGAATTGACATTTTAACAATATGGAGCCTTCTGATCCACGAACATGGTATATCTCTCCTTTTTTTTTTTTTTAACATCTTCTTTGCTTTTTCTTAGTAATGTTTTGTAGTTTTCAGTGTATGGATCTGACACTTTTGCAAGATGATGTTTAGTGCTGCTTTCAGAGACAGATTTTTAGTAATAGGTAACAGCAAACCCTCCTATCAAGTTTACTATAGATCAGGCACTCTTCATAATATATGTAGATATAAATATCAACAAATTCATTTAAGCCTCACAAACATCTAGGTAAAAGTTGTATTATTATCTCCAATTTATATGCCTATAATTTGGCTAGAGAACTTGCCAGATGTCATAATCCAGCAAGCGGTAAGGGCAGGATTGGAACTCAGGCAGCTGGCCTCCAGAGTCCCTCCTCCAGCCACTACTCTATACTGCTGGGTAATAGCTGCTGGTGTTCACACAATAACACAGAAAATCAAGACTGATGTTCTGTGAGTGTAAGATTTTAATCTTACATTCAGATTCGTTGAACTAGTTCTTTGAACTAGTTTTATGACACAGCAAGATCTCTCTCCCTCAATTGTTGTGGTGGCAGGGAGGGACAATTTCATCCCTATCTTACATTATTCTGTATTTATGAAGATTTGCAGATTTTTTAGAATGAGGCTGTGAAACATCATTAGATAGCAGGAAAGCCAATAGAAGGCTGGTAGGGCCAAATCTTAGAAAAATAAAGGGAGAGGGGGAAGGTGGATAGGATTTCCCTTGAAAAGAGTCTAAAACGAAGACCTTACCCCATCTCCTCCCTGGTAATCAGGGAATACACACTAGGACCAACACCAGAGCCCATATCCGATTGGAAAACACTGAAGAGACTAACTGAATGAGTCGATGAGGGATGTTCTGGGGAAAGAACATCGCCCTGGTGAAGCTGGGCTCAGATGACCTCAGTTCCTCTTATGCCCTTTATGGCCTCCTGAGCTCTGCCACAGTCACCTGCCTGCAGCCAGTGCCCATGACAGCAGAGCTGATAAAGGAAGTGCTGTGTGCTCACTGGATGGAATATCCTGCAGCCAGGAGAACTGATGATCTACAACCACAAGAAACAGGACACTCCTAAAAGCCTGAATAGGATGGCCAGGAGGCATGGGAGAAGAGATTTTCTTTCTCACTCTACCGATTACAAATTGCTTAGGTGTTTTAGTAGATGCCAACACTATTAAAAATTTTTTTTAAGAATATACAAGAATGGGCTCCCAATAGCTTTTGTTATTATGGTAACTAATATACCCCATGACTATTTTAAGGGGTCCTCCTTTGATGGGGCCCAGTTGAAAGGCAAGGGCACAGCCTATGACCAGAGTTGCTGAGCCAAGGACTGAATGAGCAGTGGGGTGGAACAGAGCCTCCATCCATTGTCTTGACAGGTGCATGCTCTTTCCCAAGACGTACTGAGCTGGGCATCAGAGGGCAAGTGGGCCGTGGCAGCTACTCCAATAGCAGCTGGACATCAACGTGAGGGAGCAAAGGATGCCATTTCCTGCTCTAAAAGAGCAAGGATGAAAAGACAGACTCCAAATTCTACTGAGGAGCCCAGAAAGACACCCAGACACAGGGACATAGTGGGGCATCAGCAGTCTGTGGGGATCCATGGACATGGCTCAGGGTCCAAGGTGGCATCTCAAAGAAGTGCTTTTTCAGGCCGCGGTCACGCGAGGTGACTCATGCCAGGGCATCTTGGAGAGGAAAGTCCCAGAGGGTCGAAGGAGAAACTAAAGGTCTTAATTCGTGCTGGATCTAACAGAGACAAAGAAAAATGAAATCTAGTAGTCAGAGGTGAAGCTCCAAGGGAAGGAGAGAGGCAACCATGAGGGAGAAGAGGAGAAAAGTGGAGTGGGAGAAAAGAATCAGGATCAGAGAGGAAGATAAGCACTCTGGGCAGATGGAGAGAAGCAAAGGATCCAAGACAAGAAAAATGGAAGAAGACAGGGAGAGAGGGAGGGAGACACAGAAGGAGGAAGGGAGGGACAGAAGGACAGGGGACTGACCAGGGACAGCAGAGCTAAGTTGAAGTGAGCCCAGGGACCGGAAAGAGGCAGCAGGAACCTGGGGGAGAAAGGAGGGTCTCCCCCAAGGGGAGGAAGGGCCAGTGAGGGGGGACATGGGAAAGAGAGGGGCCAAGGGCGTCCCACCGCAGGACCCTTCCAGCACCTGGGTGCAGGCCACACCAGGGCTCACAGGCCTCCCTGGGGTCCCTGAGTCCTCTCAGCTCCTGTGAACTCTGTGGTGGGAGAGGAGACAGGCAGCTTCCCTGCAGGAAGCAGAGGCCGCCCACCCGCACATGCCCCCTGTCTGCTTCCTCGCCCTCCCAGGGCGCTGAAATTGTCCCCCGTCTCATCTACCCCGGACTCTGCCCCCACACTCACCACAGGCCAGAATCCTCCCTCTGGGGGCTGGCTGGGCACTCCCACCACCCCTGCCTGGCCGCTGATCCCCGGAAGCCCCCCCACCCCGTGCCGGGTCCCAGCTCCTGCCCATCTGCGGGGATGACCTGTGGTGGGGTCCGAGCTACAAAGTCCTCAGGCAGGGGTCTCTGTGCTCAGGTCAGGAACCTAGACCTTCTGGGCACATTCAGAACCAGGGCTCCGGGAAATGTACCATGGGACCCGGCAGCCCCTGTGTGCTTCCAGTTTCCCCCCAGAATGTTCTCCAAGCGTGTGGGCCACATTTCCACATGGCGAGATTCCCGCCCACGGGGAAGGCAAGGCTAGGTCAGTCCTTCACTGTGTCCCCCAGCCATTCAACAGCACCCAGGAGCCCGGACTCGGGGTCCCACCCCGGCGGGAACCTGGGATGCAAGGATGGGCCAGGCACCGTCCTGCCCCCGGGGAGATCGCAGTCTGGAGCAGACAGGGGAGGACCCGGTGACCTCACCTCTCCATCCCACAGACCCCGCTCTATCCGCCCGCATACCCCGCAGTCTGGACTTGGCCCCGCCAGCCGAGGGGACGACTCAGGATGGGGTGTCCCTCTTTGTCGTCCCCGCCCACCGCCACGCCACCAGCCCCTCTGCGCTACACATGCTGGGAGGACAGGTGTGTGGTTGAGAAGAGCCCTCCGACAGCTGCACTTCTCTCCCTGCACATCCCTGCCCGGGGCCTGACTGTGAAGAACATGGTTGTGAAGCCAGACGGGCATCACTGGCCAGTTGCACCAGATGGTAACATAGGTAAAGCCTTGGGCCACCCGCCCCGTGTCCGAGAAAGACAAAGTCTTCCGGGGGCATCTGGCTACTGGAGGCAGGAAAAATAGGGACAGAGGGCTTTCTGGGGTCCAGGCAGGTGCTTTTTTGTCTCTGTGTCTCCAACCACTGGGACCAGCCTGGGAAGCTTTTGTGGCCTTTGCTGGTGGGCCCCGGGCAGCCCAGCCCTGAATTCAGCTGGTCCTTGTGGGCACATCTCACGCTTTTGTCTGTGGGAGTTGGGGACATGGTCACCCTGAGACCCAGAGGCTGCCTGCTCCCTCCCTCAGGCCCCCTGTGTGTGATGACTGTCCCCAGGGCCCCCGCCCCAGGTCGCTGATCCTCTGTCCCCCTGGCCACTGGGCTTCTCCCCTGCCCGTGGCCTCTGACCCCACGGGTCCCAACCTGAACCCCTTCTCCTTTAGGGAGCAGCTTTAGGTGGCCAACATGGGACCCTCTAACTGGGTGACTCTGCTGAACCCAGCTGTGGCAGGTGGGGCCTTCCTCCAGAGTGATGCGAGCTCAGGAACACAGGGATTTTGTTCCAGAATAGTGGCCAGGCTTGGTTTGGGGCTGATCTGCTCCCAGGCCGCCGGCTGGTCCCGTTCCTCCCCTGCCAGGACACCCCAGACTCAGGAGGGCCTGGGGCGGGGGTGTCCCCAGGCGCCTCTCACAGCCTCCGCTGGGAGAGGAGCTCCAAGCAGGTTGTCACAGGAAAGTCTGTCCAAGCGCACCGAAGCTTCAGCATCCAGTCTTTGGGGATTTCCTCCAACCACCTGTCCAAAATGCCAGAGCATCTATAAAACTCAGTGCCGCAGCTTTCTTGAGAATACCGAACATTTGGAAAGAACCTCAATGTGCTCCATTAGAGGATTGTTCGGATCAAGCGAATAGAATATTGGATATTACTTGTCCTTTTGAATATGGAGGCCGTCCTCCCAGGATTTGAAGAGTGGGCATTCCTTTTATGACATGTTTCAGACTTGGGGGAACGAGTATGACATGCTGCGGGGGGGGGGGGGGGTTGGGAAGCAGGCCTGCAGGTGTGGGCACAGTCTGGTTTCAGGTGCGGGGCAGCGGACCCCCTGCGGGCCAGAGGCCAGCCCTGCTCCCAGGGCTGTGCCTGTCTTCCTCCCTTGACTCCCTTGCCCCTCCTGAGTCTGAGCTGGAAGTCAGGGGTGACAGGTTTTCCCGAACCTTATGGCCAGCAGGAAACGGGGGCCACTGGGGCCAGGTCGGCTGTCTTGTGTCTATTTCTTAAGTCGGGTGTGGGCACTGGGTGCCCACGTGGCGTCCTATTTAAAGCTTTATTTAAATAAACGATTGAGAAAGCCTGTTAATGGTGGGCTTATAACGTGACAGGGGAGTGATTTAGATTGTCGGGAAAGTACCGTCTGTGAAAATAAAGGGCAAGTGGGTTTCCTTTCCGAAAAGTAATGTTTCCTGTAGGAGCCTGTATAACTTCATCTTCCCCTAAAAAGGAGCCCCTTGCTTTTTGCTTTTGAAATCACATCTGAGATTAGGATGTTGCTTGTAAAATTGCATAAACCTCTACACTTACCACTTAACCACTCTGGCTGCCCGCCCAGCACGGCCTCCCAGCCCCTGGCTGCTCAAGCTGGGGGCCAGAACGGGCAGGACAGGGGCGGATTTGTGGACTGAGGGATCCCCGGAAGCAGAGACATCCCCTCTGTTCTGCACCAGCATCATCGTGTGTGGACGAACAACCATGTCCAACCTTGTCCTAAGCCCTGGACACTGACCGGTCACACAGCCCCCGGTCAGTCCCTAGTACTCTCAGTATGGTCCAGGTCCCCAGTGGGAACCGTGCTTCTGGGATCTCCCGTCTGCCCCCGTCCGGGGAAGGACACGGCTCTTGTCCACTGAAGGATGCACAGGCTCTGAAGCTGTGGGGTCTGTCCCCCTTCTCTCTTCCCCCAGGAGTGAGCCATGCAGGCCGCAGGAGGTGCTGTGTGGGGGCAGGCTGCCACTGGGGCCCCGGGAGCCCAGCAGGAGAAGACAGGCGCCTGGAGGGGAGCTGGGGAGCAGGGGCCAGGATGGGGGGGCAGGTGCAGACGGCAGCGCTGAGCTCCCTCCGCTCCTGTCTCCTGGGATACAGCCCCGAAGTCCACCCCCTGGAGGCAGCTCTCCGTGGCTGGCAGCCCTGCTCCCCCAGCGCCCTGTCCTTAGGCTCCTTCTGCCCCGCCCTCCACGGCTGCTCTGGGCACCCCTCACGCCCCCGCGGTGCCCCTGTCCTCTCCTTTCTACCGTCTCTCTGGGTCACTTCGCCCCTCCCAGCTCCTCCCCTTTGGGGTGCCTGCCCTCCCCTGACGGAGCCCCTTCCTGCCCGCTGGACCACGGTGCTCTAGCCCTTCCTCTCCGTCCCTCCCTTGTCTCAACCCCAATGATGCCTCTCCCCAGCCCCTTACACTCACTGTGTGAGGCTGGGACACCCCATAGGCCCTGACAGGGGAGCAGAAGTCTGTGAGGAGGGACCGGGGACTTGCGCTGGGCCTCAGGAAGGCTTGTGCAGACCCACCGGCTGCCAGGGCCCCACTCAGGGGGTGTGGACTCCACAGAGAAGAGCGCGAGGGCGGGCCAGGCCTGTGGGGCGTCCGGCCCTGCGGCCTGTCCTATGTGGGCCCTGACCGGGGGCTCTGTCCCCGGCGGCCTGGGTCATGAAGGGGCAGAGCTCAGCTTCTGAGCAGGGAAGCCCCTCCCTCTGGCTTCCTCTCTAGGGCAGGGCAGGTAGCAGGGGTGAGGACTGGAGAACCTGCTGCCCACCCCCAGCCTCAAATGCGCGGGTCCTCCCCAATATTTGGACTCATTCTTTCTATTCTCTGACAGCGTGGCTGTCATTTCCAATCAGCGCCGCTGACAATAAGATAGGTTGGCAGGGGGGGAGGTTTCTGAGTTCTAGATCCCTCCCGCCCCCGCCCCTCCCCCAGGTAAGGCTTAGCTGATTCTTGCTCCCACCAGAGGGAATTTGGGTGACCGCTACCCCCTTAGGGGCCCGCCGCAAAGGGAGAGGTATTTGCAGGCTTGCGAATGTTTGCAAGCCTTTATGGAGCTCTCTGGACTTCATGACACATTGCCAGAGAGAACCTTTGGTAGAAGAACCTTAAGATTCCCTTTCATGGCTCTGCACTTGAAATCGAGTAAAGTAATTACTTCTCTAAAAATTGAAAACTCGGGCGCCTGGGTGGCTCAGTTGGTTGAGCGACTGCCTTCGGCTCAGGTCATGATCCTGGAGTCCCGGGATCGAGTCCCGCATCGGGCTCCCTGCTCGGCGGGGAGTCTGCTTCTCCCTCTGACCCTCCTCCCTCTCGTGCTCTCTGTCTCTCATTCTCTCTGTCTCAAATAAATAAATAAATAAATAAAATTAAAATAAATAAATAAATAAATAAAAATTGAAAACTCTTCTGACAGCGATGAGTGCGATCTTAATCATGTATCTTTGGAACCCAAGATAGAGTTTCCATGACAAATAAATCTACTCAGATTTTGTTTTTAAAGACAACTTCTTCTGGACTCATTGCCTTCTGCGGGTTTCTTTGCATCAATCTGGAGATGGTGGTGGAGGGCAAGTTTGCATTTCTTGGGAGGAAGTGTTTTATTCTGCGGTTCACAGAGGTGTCTTGTGGTCTTTAGCCAGACTGAGGTCCATCCTTCAGGCTCCCTGCTCCAGGAGGAGAAGGTGCAGTTGCATGGGGCGGGCCGTGAGACCGGTGGGCAGAGGGAACAGAGAAGGGGTCTGGCTGCCACAGAGATGGGGAAGGGAGGGGACACAGGGAGGTGAGGGAGCAGAGGAGTGTGGCAGGAGGGGCGGGAGGGGTGGAGCCGGCTCCCAGGAGGGAGCAGGGAACCCAGTGGAGGCTCTGAGAGGGGCAGCAAGAAGCCAGGGAGGGGAGAGGAGGGAGGAGGGCAGGGGAGGTGGCAGGGAGGGAGGGAGGAACCTCACCCGGAGAATGCCCTGCAGTTTCTCAGAGAATTTCTGACTCTCCGTGTCCAGACCCGGCCAGGGCTGGAAGCGGTTTCCCTTGTGGTGCACGAAGGCGTTCCAGCAGTGCTCAAACTCTGCAGCGGGGCGGGGGAGGGCCGTGAGCTGGGCTCTGGGGAGGGCCGGGGGCGGGGGGGGGGGGGGGGGGGCCGGGGGGGGGGGGGGGGGGGGGGGGGGGGGGGGGGGGGGGGGGGGGGGGGGGGGGGGCCACAGGGTGTCTGACTCTCAGGCACAGACCCTGCTCCTCCCAACCACATCCCCGCGCTCTCTCCTCCCCCAGCACTCCCCTGACCCCCGGGACTCTTCCTTCAGCCTGGAACCTCAGCCAGCCTGACTTCCCTTCTTCCTGGAAGCCCCAAGTCTCTCTGCCATGTCGGCCCACCATTCTCCCTCCCCTTGCGGAGACACCTGTCCTGCCCTGACGGCTCTCTTCCCACCGACCCTGCTGTCCTGTGCTGTCCAGGCTCTAGCCTCCCCTCTGCAGGCGGCCAACAGGGGCTACCGCCAGGGACGCTACTCCTGCCCACCCCCCCTATAGCAGCCCCCCGCCCCCGTCGGGCCTCTCTCTGCCCTCTGCCCCCCCCCACCCCCCGGGGAGGCCCACACTGACCCCTGGAGGTCATGATGGCTATGCTGGCCCCAGCCCTCTTCAGGGTGCGCAAGCCCTCGTCATAGTGTCCGAGGGTATAGAGGCGGGAGGCGAAGAGGCTCAGGCTCACGTGGCTGTTCTCCTTCAGGAACTGAGCCATGTCCTGCGCACAGTCAGTGCAGGGGCTCCAGGAGAGAAAGCAGGTAACCCCATAGTGGAGCTTCGGGTCCAGGTCCCAGGACTGGATCTGCTCCAGCAAGCGGGACTCCGCGTGGCAGGGGGGCTCGGGTCTCTGGGCCCTCTGAGCACAGAAGAGCAGGAAGGGCTTCTGTCATTGGCGGTGAACATGGGGGAGGTGGGACCAGGGTGAGGCAGGGGGGTGCTGGCCTCAGGCACAAAATAGAGGGGGAGCCCTTCTCAGCATGGAGATGACTGGGGTTCCAGGGCAGTATCCCCAGGATCCGGGGTCCCCACCACTGGCAGACAAGCTAGGCGGACAGTTTCCCAGGGGCCCGATGAGCGGTGCTGAGCACGCTGCCTTCTGCCTCTGCTCACTAGGGCTCTGCACCGCGCTGGACCTGACGGGTCTTCATTTAAATGGTTGTGATTTCATTTCTCCTGGGATTTGCAGGAAGTTTGACTTTTAAACGACTGCTTTAAACTATGATTCAACTTGACCACTGAGTTTCTGGAGCTCTCTAAACTTGTGCCCAAGGGAAGGGCCTTCGGGACCCTCACCTAGTGGGGGCCCTGCAGACAGCAGCAGAAGAGCCCCAGGACGGGAGAGAGGAGGCCAGGAGAGCTCCAAGGTCACCGGCCTGATGCCCTGGAAGCGGGTGCTTCCTCCAGGCAGGCGTCCACCCCTGTCTCCATCCGCCCCCACCGAACCCCACTCCCATCTGCGCACCAGCACTTCCACAAGCTTCTGCTCTGGGCCTCACCCTGCGCTGAGCCCGCGGGTGAGCCAACGGGCTCACCGTGCGGAGAGGAATGGGGTAGGGGCGCCCAGCGGAGAGGTGCGCCTGGGTCACGGGATGAATGTCATTGTCCGGACTCATGGGACTGTGGAGATGGGTCCGACCTGTCCAGGGAAGGATCGGCAAGCAGGGACTGGGAGCAAGTCAGGTCACCGCTGCAAGCGCAGACACGTGGGCGGAGTGGGATGGGGACTCGGGGACCGAGGGGGCGTCCCCGGGTGATGCCGGAGTGGGGAGCAGTGCCTTTGGCAGGATCTCCAGCAGTGGGCAGGGGTCCTGCCAGGGCCCCCGCTGGTGACCAGGGGGAGAGTCGAGAGCCAACGGAATTCGGGTTCTGTGGCCAGCAGCTGCCCCAAGCAGGGGCCAGGGAAGAAGCTGACCCCTTGTCCAGAAGCCTTTTGCTCTGTCCTAACCCTTCCTCAGAGGCACAGCGGGTGGGAGAGGCTGAGCCCGGGCCTTGGGGTGACAGGGGCTGACGGTGCCAGGCCCTGGGACACCGTGACTGCTTTCTGACGTGTGGCTCCAAGCCAGCAACCACAGCAGAAACAGTCCCCACCTGACTCCAGGCCAAGGTGTGGCAGCTGTGGGGACCGAAGGGGAGACACGGGTGAGACCCTCCCGGGTCCACCCAGAAGCTTCTACCCTGAACGCCCCAGGATCGGGAGGCCGTGTGAGCTGCGGTCAGGCTGGGCTGGTCACCTTATTGCACAGGATGCCCTTGTCCTGGCCCAGAGGGACCCCGGAGCCCGGATCGGGACGCTCCACCTTGTAGCAGAGGTAGGTCCTGGGCGGCCAATTATCATTGCGGAAGTTCTCGGTGAAGGTGTCCTCATCCAGTAGGTGTCTATGGACAAAGGGGTGGGGGAGAGGCTGAAAGACACGGCCTCCCCCTGGAGTATCGAGAGTCCTCTTGCTGATGGATGTTTGGAATAGAAGAGAGATTTTACATAAAAACTGAAGAGACTTCGATCTTTGAAAATCTAAATTATTTCTCCTGGGCTCATTGCCTTTGGCTGGTTTCTTTGGATCCTCTGCCCCATGCCCCTTCCCCCTGCACCCCACATACCGGCCAGACCCACAGAGGACGGGCTTCCGCTGGCTTTGCTGGAGCCCCCCAGCCTCCCTCTGTGACCCCTTCCGGGAGCTCCCGGGGAGGTCAGCCCAATGCTCTGTCAGATGACCCCCAGGAGCCGCCCAGGGCGCTCAGACCCTCTGCTGGGGCCTCTCCCTGTGCCCAGGGTAGGCTCTCATCCCCTCTCCTGGCCTCACCATCCCATCCCATCCCATCCCATCCCCGCTGACCTACTCCCCTACGTGGAGGGACACCCTGGGGCTTTCCCCCCTTGACTTCACGGTTATCCCGCGCCACGGGGTACGTCGGGGCCAACGCATGCCCGTGTGGGACAATTGCCGAAAAGAGAACACCAGAGCCTATTCTTCTTAAATAATCATGGGATCTTCTGTAATCATGAAAATACCACAAACCCTTTACAAAACTGAAATCTTAAAGCTAAAAGGGACCTCCCGGCCCACAGTTCAGAAGGGATTCCCCAGGCGGAAAGAGTAGATTCCCGAGGGGATTGCGGAAGCCAAGGATGGGGACCGTCAGGGATGAGTCCCCGGTAGCCTGGGGGAGGCTGGCTGGACAAGCAGACTGGGCATCAGCTGACGGGGCTCGGTGGGCCTGGGACGGGCCAGCAGGAAGGAGGCAACGAAGAGCAGGAGCCCGCAGGGGTCCAGGAGGAGACCTTGAGGGAGTGGCGAGTCCCCATCAGACAGCCCCGAGGAGGGGCTCAGGAGCCGGGGTGATGCAGGGGGCTGGGCTTACCTGTCCCAGGCCTCTGCACCCGCATCCATGTCTCGGTCCCTTCACCACCTCTGGCTCTGTGTCCGCGGCTTCTCGGCCTCGTCACGCCTATGCTGTCCTCTTGGGGTGCCCTTCAAGGACCCAGGGGCCTTATAAGCCATCGGAGCTCCTGGAAGCGGCTGAACTGGCATTACTGGGACACACCCTTCCTAGACTCGGGCTACGCATGCCACCCTCCTGGGTGTTGACGTAGGAGGAACTTCTCTGCCAGCTGTCACATCCCTAGGTCCTCGGGGGTCAACTTAGGTTTTGGTTTCTCTGCTCAGCCAAAGGCCCTACCCGAAAGCCTCAAGGAGTGACCAAGGGCAGAGGAGGTCGGGGGAGGGTGCGACCTCTCTGGGCAGCAGGGACCAGCAAGGCGGGAGGCGAGAGGACAGGCGTCCGGCCCTGGAGGAAGGCCCCGGCCCAGGACCCAGAGCCCCCGGAGGGCAGGCTCCTGGGCAGCCCCACCCTGAGCCCCCCTCAGCAGCCAGCAGGGGCGGGGCCTGGCCCGGGCTGCCTGGGGCCAGCTGGCTGAGACCCCTGCGCACCTGCACCCACCGGGGGCCGCGGGGGACGGGCGCATCTGGTCTGAGAAGCCGCAGCAGGGCCTTCATCCCTGGACCTGCCAAGGGAGGAGGACAGACACGTGCTGAGCTACCCTTAGGAGCCCACCACCCAGTGGATGATTGCAAACTGGACGTGGAGCGTTTCGCCCCCATTGCCTGCAGGGGAAAAGAAAGGCTCCCAGAGGGAGTGGGACTTGGCCAGGACCCCACAGGCATGGATGGATGTGCCGGGATGGGGGGATGCAGGCCTCCCACCGGGGCGGCCACCAGTGCTCTTTCTGTTCCTGAGCCCTGGCTGGCCGTTTGTCCTCTCGGGGCTGCCCCTCTGCCCAAATGACTCCCCCATTCCGGCTTCTCTTCGACCCACCCCCACCCGCCCCCCGCCATCCTGGCCCAGTGCCCCCTCCCTGAGGGATGTGTCTGTCCCGGGGTTAGCTGGGCCAACCGGGGCCTGAGTCACACCCTGGCTGCCTGCACCGAGAGCCACCGGGTTGATCACCCTCCCAGGCTGTCTAGTCTCATCCTGACAGTGGAAACCTCAGCACCGTGTCCCCTCCTTCTCGGGTGGGCATCCCTGGTCCCGGAGAGACGGGAAGGTGTCCTCCCCGTACCTGCACTGAGGCCCCGCCCATGTCCTCCATCCTCTAGCCCCAGTGCCCTCTAGCCCTGACACCGTCCCCCGGGGCCCAGGCGGTCTCTGGGTTGTCCTGCCTGCTGCCCATACTTCCCAGCTCCCAGCCTCCGCACACAACAGACCACACACACCCAGCAGTCTCCAGCCCTCCTGATCCCTACCTGGACCGGGGCTGCCGAGCCCAGGCCTGGGCCCCCGAGGATTTCCCCAACACGGTCCTCAGCTCTCGCCTTCCAGGGGGGAGGATGTGGCCCTGATGCAGGCCAAGCTCTCCTCCAGGACCCCCGAAGTCTCTCCAGTCACTCACCCTGCTCGAGTGAGTGCTGCCGGTGCCCCCCACATCGTAGGGTTCCGTGGAGGGACCCCTGTGCGCCAAGCCCCGTGCTGGGCGCAGAGGCTGGCTCCAGGAGTGTGGGGTCCTGCTGCACAAGCCCCTGACCCTGGGAGGCCCTCGGAGGGCAGAGCCCCCCCCATCTGCCCCCTGCCTTCCCAGGGGGCTCCCGCAGCCAGAGCGCCAGCATCTCTCTGGGCTCAGCCTGCATCGCTGGCTCTCCTGAGCAAAGGTGCCCCTCAACCGTGCTGCAGCGTTTTGTGGGGAGACCAACGGGGGCTCCGTGGCAGGGAGGGCACTTTGCTCCTGCCTCCCCGGGGGCAGTCTCCCTACCAGGCCAGCTCCTCTGCCAGAAGCTCTGAGGTCTCCAGTTCTGGAATGTTCCCCGGCACCCCCTCCTTCGCGGCTCCCCTGACCCCGGCCTGGCCTGATCCCCCCGCACTGTGTGCCGCCTGCCTACGGCCTGGCTGTCCCCTCTAGTGCAGGCAACACTGGCCCAGCGTGTCTCCACGTCCGGGAGCCAGTTTTGCAGTGAGCGACCAGAACACAGGCGTAAGAGGATCCTTGTCCGGGGAAGACCAGAGGGCACGTCCTGGGTCACAAGGTTTTGCCCTTCTCCTGAAGCTTCCGTCTTGAGTCACCGGTCTGAGTCTCGGCGATGAGCGGCAGGAGCACGAGGAGACCACCTGGGACGTGGGTGGGCCTCCCTTCTCTGTTCTCGCGCCCCTTGTCCTTCCCGAAGGACCCCCGCCCGACATCCTCCCACACACACTCCCGGAGCCTGACTCCCTGGCGCAGGCAGAGGCCCAGGGCCTAGTGCGCTCCCTGGCCGGGTCTCCCCGAGGCCAGGGGAGGACATGCTTTGGTCGAGGCCACAGTAGGGCCTGGTGGTGAACTCTGGGTCCAGGAGTAGCCCTTGACACTCCTGACGTGGCCATGACCTAGAAACACGCAGGCCCCGAGGCCAGAAGCAGGAGGGGGGCCATCCTGTACTCCATGGGGAATGACAGCCCCTCTCCCCCAAGTCTGCCTCTGGAACACTGAGTGAACATGTGAAGAGATCCCTACGGGAGTCCCGCTAGAATTCTCCCCCAAAGCGTGCGACGCTCCCAGAAGGGAAGGGAGGGCCTGGGTCCCTCGTGAGAGCGGATCTGTGTCCCACCCCTTACCCCCCACCCCCAAACCCCGGGCAGGTGCAGGCCATGCCAGGACTTATCCTGTTCCCCTGTCAGGAAACCTGGGAACAGGGCGGTCTGCCCCGGGGAAGCCCAGACTGGGGTCAGAGACACAGACTGAAGCCAGGGGACCCCGGGGAGGGTGCACACAAGCCGGCTCAGCCTGGGTTTCTCTGGGACTCTGGGAATGGAAGGTCCCGTTAGTGTCTGGACTCCAGGCCACGCTGCTCTGGATGAGGTCCCAGCCCTGCCCCTCTGAGGGTGGCCTCCCCTCCGTAGAGCCAGGGGCGAGGACAGACTGCCTGTGCCCAGCCCAGGATGGAGTAGTGTTCCCAGGCTGTGTCATGTCCCCTTCCCAGCACCTCCTGGTGGTCCCTGGGTCATGGGCAAAGCTCCGGGACCGGGGTCCTGGGGAGTCAGGGCCCTGGGGAGACCAGGCCCTGGGGAGTCGGGGATTGGGTCTTCCTGGATCCTACCCTCTGTAAACACCGGGTGTGGGGATCCTTCTCCCCGTGTGAGACAATCTGTCCTCTAGTGACTGCATTGTGGATTTTTTGGTGACTAGCTTTTAGCAACAGACGTGGGGATGCTGTCAGAGTCCAGAAAACAAAAACAAAACAAAAAAGGAGTGATTTGATGATGAGTTTTCTTCCAACAACTACTGGTTGGGAAATGTGGACATCCCCTGCTTGCCTGCCTTGGTGAGAATGCTCTAGGTGTGTCAGGGAAGCCCGAGGAAGTTCCTTTTTTTTAATGTCACTCTGTGTGTTTGTTTGTGTGTGTTTATCTTTTGATTCGGGGCAGCTGCCTGGGCACAGCTGTGTGCCAGGTCCCACATTTGTTTGTGTATATGGGAGGCCTGAGTTCCCAGAACAGCTTGGTGAAACCACGAGCTAAATCAAGCATAAGCCTCTGGTCACAGAACCAGGAAGCAGTGTCACTGGCCTTGGGGACAGACCCAGAAATTAAGCCACAGCCTTGGCCCCCCGGTGGCCCCTGCCCTAGATCTGTCTCAGTTCTGGGCACTCCCCTTCTCTGTGGCTCTGTCTCTTGGGGGTTGCTCCTCTCCCCTGCCCCCTCTCTGGGCACAGCCTTGGACACCCCATCCTTTCCCCTACTCCTTCCCCAGTGACTGGCCCCATCCTGAATCTCAGGGATATCCGCTCTGTTGGGGCAGCTGCTCACCCTGCCTTGGCCAGGCGGGGCTGCTAAGGTCTCAGCCAGAATGTCTTGGGGGCTGGGGGTGCACTGGGAATTGACTGATTTATTAAACAAGGAAAGCCCCTCTCTTTTTTTTTTTTTTATTAATAACATCACCATTTGTTGAGGAATAATGATCTCAGACATAATCTAAAGCACTTGACATTTGCTTTGCCATTTAACTGCCACATCAGCCCCCACGGTCCTTCATTGCCATTGTCCCTGTGTTTCAGGGGAGAAGCCCAAGGCCCCTGAGCATGGAGAAGCTGGAGCTCAGAGTGAAGTCCAGGGTCTTCTAACAGTAAAGCATCCCGGTAGAGACTCCACAAGGGAGCTGCTCAGACACTGGGGATGCAGGAGGTGCACATGGGGGACCACAGGAGGGAGGATCCACCCAGGAGACTAGAGGAAGGCGTCGGGATGGGGCTGCAGGTAAGGAGCATCAGCAGAGAGGTGAGCGGTGTGGCCAGAGCAGGACCAGAACCAGAAAGAAAGGTCTGGAGAGAGAGGTGGGGAAGGGGCTTGGGTGGGGGACACCCAGAAGAAGGGGCAGGTGATCAGGAGGGCTCAGAGAGGGGGAAGACAAATGGGGTCTTCAAATGAAACACCACTAGGAACCGTAAACGAGGCGGTCTCTCCTGGACCACTCTCACACTAGGTAACCACAGTTCCCCGGCGGACGCCAGGGTGTTAGGTTGGCCCTGTTCTCTTTGGCCCTGGGATGAGACCCAGTGCCTGGAGGCAGGCAGCCCTCCAGTCGCCAAGGAGAATGCCAGAGGACAAACACGAAGAGCTGAGATGGGGGAGTTGGGGGTCCAAATTCTGACAGCATCCCTGACTTTATAAAATGGAAATTTCTGTGTGGCAGGAAAGAACACCCAGGAACCCATGAGAGAACCCTCCCTCCGCAGCAAGTGAATCCCCAGATACTTCATCTGTACATTTTGGTGATTTCCCTCCCCTTCTGAGAGCCCAGGATGAAGGCCACATCCCTAGTTCCCAACATGGACCCTCCCATCACCCCCGAAGTCTGCACACACACGGACCACAACTGTAGGCACAGGAAAGGGAGGGGGGATAGATCCAGGAATGGATCCAGGAGCTCACAGACCCAAGGCCTAGGTCTCTATCCCTGGAGGAGAGGCTGTGAGAGAACAGAGCCACACCCTCACTGGCGCAGAGCTGGTGACAGCTACAGCTTTCTAGAATAACCTCAGGTTGTCAGAGCCTGAAACAGAAAGAGCCTCCAGACGCTTTCCTCAGAGAACTCAGAGGTGGGCATGGAAGGGCCCTGCAAGGTTCAATTTGTCTTGGGAGTGGGAGAAACTGGGGATGTTGGACGCATCCACAGCCTTTTCCTGCCTCCGTATCTGCATCTCTCTGAAGCAGGTGTACATTGGTAAAGTGAATAATATCAATAATATGAGTCAATCGGCCACCGTTCTTCTGTGTTGAGGGTCCCCAGTGCAGAGCAGAGTCAGGACTCCAGCCCAGGAGGAGGCCCGGAACAAGCACTGGTAGCCAAGGGCAGAAACAGGAGGATTCTGAGCAGGGAGAATGTGCTGAAGGAGAAAGGGAAAGGGACGCCAGCGTGTGGCTCATACCAGCCTACGTCTTACTCCCAGGCTGAGCTGAGCTGGGCATCGTGCCTCTGTTGCCGGAACAGGATAAGTCCTGTGAGCCTTGCAGGTGCATCACAGTAGGTGTTTCCCTCCTCCGGATATCCCTGGGACCTCAGGACACACAATTATGACAAAAGCCTGGCGTCCCATACACTGTGCCCGAGCAAACTGGCCCGACCACGCCCAGCACAGATACTCCTGCAAGCACGGACATGACAAAAAGGAACCACCCTAGGGCTACCAGACACACCCAAGGGCCTATCTGGGTTCAGACCAAAGTCAGAGTGTTGAAACTTCTCAAGGGGTAGTTGTTGGAAGAAAACTCATCATCAAATCACTCCTTTTTTGTTTTGTTTTTGTTTTCTGGACTCTGACAGCATCCCCACGTCTGTTGCTAAAAGCTAGTCACCAAAAAATCCACAATGCAGTCACTAGAGGACAGATTGTCTCACACGGGGAGAAGGATCCCCACACCCGGTGTTTACAGAGGGTAGGATCCAGGAAGACCCAATCCCCGACTCCCCAGGGCCTGGTCTCCCCAGGGCCCTGACTCCCCAGGACCCCGGTCCCGGAGCTTTGCCCATGACCCAGGGACCACCAGGAGGTGCTGGGAAGGGGACATGACACAGCCTGGGAACACTACTCCATCCTGGGCTGGGCACAGGCAGTCTGTCCTCGCCCCTGGCTCTACGGAGGGGAGGCCACCCTCAGAGGGGCAGGGCTGGGACCTCATCCAGAGCAGCGTGGCCTGGAGTCCAGACACTAACGGGACCTTCCATTCCCAGAGTCCCAGAGAAACCCAGGCTGAGCCGGCTTGTGTGCACCCTCCCCGGGGTCCCCTGGCTTCAGTCTGTGTCTCTGACCCCAGTCTGGGCTTCCCCGGGGCAGACCGCCCTGTTCCCAGGTTTCCTGACAGGGGAACAGGATAAGTCCTGGCATGGCCTGCACCTGCCCGGGGTTTGGGGGTGGGGGGTAAGGGGTGGGACACAGATCCGCTCTCACGAGGGACCCAGGCCCTCCCTTCCCTTCTGGGAGCGTCGCACGCTTTGGGGGAGAATTCTAGCGGGACTCCCGTAGGGATCTCTTCACATGTTCACTCAGTGTTCCAGAGGCAGACTTGGGGGAGAGGGGCTGTCATTCCCCATGGAGTACAGGATGGCCCCCCTCCTGCTTCTGGCCTCGGGGCCTGCGTGTTTCTAGGTCATGGCCACGTCAGGAGTGTCAAGGGCTACTCCTGGACCCAGAGTTCACCACCAGGCCCTACTGTGGCCTCGACCAAAGCATGTCCTCCCCTGGCCTCGGGGAGACCCGGCCAGGGAGCGCACTAGGCCCTGGGCCTCTGCCTGCGCCAGGGAGTCAGGCTCCGGGAGTGTGTGTGGGAGGATGTCGGGCGGGGGTCCTTCGGGAAGGACAAGGGGCGCGAGAACAGAGAAGGGAGGCCCACCCACGTCCCAGGTGGTCTCCTCGTGCTCCTGCCGCTCATCGCCGAGACTCAGACCGGTGACTCAAGACGGAAGCTTCAGGAGAAGGGCAAAACCTTGTGAC
Source organism: Neomonachus schauinslandi (assembly GCF_002201575.2). NCBI lineage: Eukaryota > Metazoa > Chordata > Mammalia > Carnivora > Phocidae > Neomonachus > Neomonachus schauinslandi. The sequence goes on from NC_058407.1 coordinate 9,783,648, forward strand.
CCAGGACGTGCCCTCTGGTCTTCCCCGGACAAGGATCCTCTTACGCCTGTGTTCTGGTCGCTCACTGCAAAACTGGCTCCCGGACGTGGAGACACGCTGGGCCAGTGTTGCCTGCACTAGAGGGGACAGCCAGGCCGTAGGCAGGCGGCACACAGTGCGGGGGGATCAGGCCAGGCCGGGGTCAGGGGAGCCGCGAAGGAGGGGGTGCCGGGGAACATTCCAGAACTGGAGACCTCAGAGCTTCTGGCAGAGGAGCTGGCCTGGTAGGGAGACTGCCCCCGGGGAGGCAGGAGCAAAGTGCCCTCCCTGCCACGGAGCCCCCGTTGGTCTCCCCACAAAACGCTGCAGCACGGTTGAGGGGCACCTTTGCTCAGGAGAGCCAGCGATGCAGGCTGAGCCCAGAGAGATGCTGGCGCTCTGGCTGCGGGAGCCCCCTGGGAAGGCAGGGGGCAGATGGGGGGGGCTCTGCCCTCCGAGGGCCTCCCAGGGTCAGGGGCTTGTGCAGCAGGACCCCACACTCCTGGAGCCAGCCTCTGCGCCCAGCACGGGGCTTGGCGCACAGGGGTCCCTCCACGGAACCCTACGATGTGGGGGGCACCGGCAGCACTCACTCGAGCAGGGTGAGTGACTGGAGAGACTTCGGGGGTCCTGGAGGAGAGCTTGGCCTGCATCAGGGCCACATCCTCCCCCCTGGAAGGCGAGAGCTGAGGACCGTGTTGGGGAAATCCTCGGGGGCCCAGGCCTGGGCTCGGCAGCCCCGGTCCAGGTAGGGATCAGGAGGGCTGGAGACTGCTGGGTGTGTGTGGTCTGTTGTGTGCGGAGGCTGGGAGCTGGGAAGTATGGGCAGCAGGCAGGACAACCCAGAGACCGCCTGGGCCCCGGGGGACGGTGTCAGGGCTAGAGGGCACTGGGGCTAGAGGATGGAGGACATGGGCGGGGCCTCAGTGCAGGTACGGGGAGGACACCTTCCCGTCTCTCCGGGACCAGGGATGCCCACCCGAGAAGGAGGGGACACGGTGCTGAGGTTTCCACTGTCAGGATGAGACTAGACAGCCTGGGAGGGTGATCAACCCGGTGGCTCTCGGTGCAGGCAGCCAGGGTGTGACTCAGGCCCCGGTTGGCCCAGCTAACCCCGGGACAGACACATCCCTCAGGGAGGGGGCACTGGGCCAGGATGGCGGGGGGCGGGTGGGGGTGGGTCGAAGAGAAGCCGGAATGGGGGAGTCATTTGGGCAGAGGGGCAGCCCCGAGAGGACAAACGGCCAGCCAGGGCTCAGGAACAGAAAGAGCACTGGTGGCCGCCCCGGTGGGAGGCCTGCATCCCCCCATCCCGGCACATCCATCCATGCCTGTGGGGTCCTGGCCAAGTCCCACTCCCTCTGGGAGCCTTTCTTTTCCCCTGCAGGCAATGGGGGCGAAACGCTCCACGTCCAGTTTGCAATCATCCACTGGGTGGTGGGCTCCTAAGGGTAGCTCAGCACGTGTCTGTCCTCCTCCCTTGGCAGGTCCAGGGATGAAGGCCCTGCTGCGGCTTCTCAGACCAGATGCGCCCGTCCCCCGCGGCCCCCGGTGGGTGCAGGTGCGCAGGGGTCTCAGCCAGCTGGCCCCAGGCAGCCCGGGCCAGGCCCCGCCCCTGCTGGCTGCTGAGGGGGGCTCAGGGTGGGGCTGCCCAGGAGCCTGCCCTCCGGGGGCTCTGGGTCCTGGGCCGGGGCCTTCCTCCAGGGCCGGACGCCTGTCCTCTCGCCTCCCGCCTTGCTGGTCCCTGCTGCCCAGAGAGGTCGCACCCTCCCCCGACCTCCTCTGCCCTTGGTCACTCCTTGAGGCTTTCGGGTAGGGCCTTTGGCTGAGCAGAGAAACCAAAACCTAAGTTGACCCCCGAGGACCTAGGGATGTGACAGCTGGCAGAGAAGTTCCTCCTACGTCAACACCCAGGAGGGTGGCATGCGTAGCCCGAGTCTAGGAAGGGTGTGTCCCAGTAATGCCAGTTCAGCCGCTTCCAGGAGCTCCGATGGCTTATAAGGCCCCTGGGTCCTTGAAGGGCACCCCAAGAGGACAGCATAGGCGTGACGAGGCCGAGAAGCCGCGGACACAGAGCCAGAGGTGGTGAAGGGACCGAGACATGGATGCGGGTGCAGAGGCCTGGGACAGGTAAGCCCAGCCCCCTGCATCACCCCGGCTCCTGAGCCCCTCCTCGGGGCTGTCTGATGGGGACTCGCCACTCCCTCAAGGTCTCCTCCTGGACCCCTGCGGGCTCCTGCTCTTCGTTGCCTCCTTCCTGCTGGCCCGTCCCAGGCCCACCGAGCCCCGTCAGCTGATGCCCAGTCTGCTTGTCCAGCCAGCCTCCCCCAGGCTACCGGGGACTCATCCCTGACGGTCCCCATCCTTGGCTTCCGCAATCCCCTCGGGAATCTACTCTTTCCGCCTGGGGAATCCCTTCTGAACTGTGGGCCGGGAGGTCCCTTTTAGCTTTAAGATTTCAGTTTTGTAAAGGGTTTGTGGTATTTTCATGATTACAGAAGATCCCATGATTATTTAAGAAGAATAGGCTCTGGTGTTCTCTTTTCGGCAATTGTCCCACACGGGCATGCGTTGGCCCCGACGTACCCCGTGGCGCGGGATAACCGTGAAGTCAAGGGGGGAAAGCCCCAGGGTGTCCCTCCACGTAGGGGAGTAGGTCAGCGGGGATGGGATGGGATGGGATGGGATGGTGAGGCCAGGAGAGGGGATGAGAGCCTACCCTGGGCACAGGGAGAGGCCCCAGCAGAGGGTCTGAGCGCCCTGGGCGGCTCCTGGGGGTCATCTGACAGAGCATTGGGCTGACCTCCCCGGGAGCTCCCGGAAGGGGTCACAGAGGGAGGCTGGGGGGCTCCAGCAAAGCCAGCGGAAGCCCGTCCTCTGTGGGTCTGGCCGGTATGTGGGGTGCAGGGGGAAGGGGCATGGGGCAGAGGATCCAAAGAAACCAGCCAAAGGCAATGAGCCCAGGAGAAATAATTTAGATTTTCAAAGATCGAAGTCTCTTCAGTTTTTATGTAAAATCTCTCTTCTATTCCAAACATCCATCAGCAAGAGGACTCTCGATACTCCAGGGGGAGGCCGTGTCTTTCAGCCTCTCCCCCACCCCTTTGTCCATAGACACCTACTGGATGAGGACACCTTCACCGAGAACTTCCGCAATGATAATTGGCCGCCCAGGACCTACCTCTGCTACAAGGTGGAGCGTCCCGATCCGGGCTCCGGGGTCCCTCTGGGCCAGGACAAGGGCATCCTGTGCAATAAGGTGACCAGCCCAGCCTGACCGCAGCTCACACGGCCTCCCGATCCTGGGGCGTTCAGGGTAGAAGCTTCTGGGTGGACCCGGGAGGGTCTCACCCGTGTCTCCCCTTCGGTCCCCACAGCTGCCACACCTTGGCCTGGAGTCAGGTGGGGACTGTTTCTGCTGTGGTTGCTGGCTTGGAGCCACACGTCAGAAAGCAGTCACGGTGTCCCAGGGCCTGGCACCGTCAGCCCCTGTCACCCCAAGGCCCGGGCTCAGCCTCTCCCACCCGCTGTGCCTCTGAGGAAGGGTTAGGACAGAGCAAAAGGCTTCTGGACAAGGGGTCAGCTTCTTCCCTGGCCCCTGCTTGGGGCAGCTGCTGGCCACAGAACCCGAATTCCGTTGGCTCTCGACTCTCCCCCTGGTCACCAGCGGGGGCCCTGGCAGGACCCCTGCCCACTGCTGGAGATCCTGCCAAAGGCACTGCTCCCCACTCCGGCATCACCCGGGGACGCCCCCTCGGTCCCCGAGTCCCCATCCCACTCCGCCCACGTGTCTGCGCTTGCAGCGGTGACCTGACTTGCTCCCAGTCCCTGCTTGCCGATCCTTCCCTGGACAGGTCGGACCCATCTCCACAGTCCCATGAGTCCGGACAATGACATTCATCCCGTGACCCAGGCGCACCTCTCCGCTGGGCGCCCCTACCCCATTCCTCTCCGCACGGTGAGCCCGTTGGCTCACCCGCGGGCTCAGCGCAGGGTGAGGCCCAGAGCAGAAGCTTGTGGAAGTGCTGGTGCGCAGATGGGAGTGGGGTTCGGTGGGGGCGGATGGAGACAGGGGTGGACGCCTGCCTGGAGGAAGCACCCGCTTCCAGGGCATCAGGCCGGTGACCTTGGAGCTCTCCTGGCCTCCTCTCTCCCGTCCTGGGGCTCTTCTGCTGCTGTCTGCAGGGCCCCCACTAGGTGAGGGTCCCGAAGGCCCTTCCCTTGGGCACAAGTTTAGAGAGCTCCAGAAACTCAGTGGTCAAGTTGAATCATAGTTTAAAGCAGTCGTTTAAAAGTCAAACTTCCTGCAAATCCCAGGAGAAATGAAATCACAACCATTTAAATGAAGACCCGTCAGGTCCAGCGCGGTGCAGAGCCCTAGTGAGCAGAGGCAGAAGGCAGCGTGCTCAGCACCGCTCATCGGGCCCCTGGGAAACTGTCCGCCTAGCTTGTCTGCCAGTGGTGGGGACCCCGGATCCTGGGGATACTGCCCTGGAACCCCAGTCATCTCCATGCTGAGAAGGGCTCCCCCTCTATTTTGTGCCTGAGGCCAGCACCCCCCTGCCTCACCCTGGTCCCACCTCCCCCATGTTCACCGCCAATGACAGAAGCCCTTCCTGCTCTTCTGTGCTCAGAGGGCCCAGAGACCCGAGCCCCCCTGCCACGCGGAGTCCCGCTTGCTGGAGCAGATCCAGTCCTGGGACCTGGACCCGAAGCTCCACTATGGGGTTACCTGCTTTCTCTCCTGGAGCCCCTGCACTGACTGTGCGCAGGACATGGCTCAGTTCCTGAAGGAGAACAGCCACGTGAGCCTGAGCCTCTTCGCCTCCCGCCTCTATACCCTCGGACACTATGACGAGGGCTTGCGCACCCTGAAGAGGGCTGGGGCCAGCATAGCCATCATGACCTCCAGGGGTCAGTGTGGGCCTCCCCGGGGGGTGGGGGGGGGCAGAGGGCAGAGAGAGGCCCGACGGGGGCGGGGGGCTGCTATAGGGGGGGTGGGCAGGAGTAGCGTCCCTGGCGGTAGCCCCTGTTGGCCGCCTGCAGAGGGGAGGCTAGAGCCTGGACAGCACAGGACAGCAGGGTCGGTGGGAAGAGAGCCGTCAGGGCAGGACAGGTGTCTCCGCAAGGGGAGGGAGAATGGTGGGCCGACATGGCAGAGAGACTTGGGGCTTCCAGGAAGAAGGGAAGTCAGGCTGGCTGAGGTTCCAGGCTGAAGGAAGAGTCCCGGGGGTCAGGGGAGTGCTGGGGGAGGAGAGAGCGCGGGGATGTGGTTGGGAGGAGCAGGGTCTGTGCCTGAGAGTCAGACACCCTGTGGCCCCCCCCCCCCCCCCCCCGCCCCCCCCCCCCCCCCCCCCCCCCCCCCCCCCCGCCCCCGGCCCTCCCCAGAGCCCAGCTCACGGCCCTCCCCCGCCCCGCTGCAGAGTTTGAGCACTGCTGGAACGCCTTCGTGCACCACAAGGGAAACCGCTTCCAGCCCTGGCCGGGTCTGGACACGGAGAGTCAGAAATTCTCTGAGAAACTGCAGGGCATTCTCCGGGTGAGGTTCCTCCCTCCCTCCCTGCCACCTCCCCTGCCCTCCTCCCTCCTCTCCCCTCCCTGGCTTCTTGCTGCCCCTCTCAGAGCCTCCACTGGGTTCCCTGCTCCCTCCTGGGAGCCGGCTCCACCCCTCCCGCCCCTCCTGCCACACTCCTCTGCTCCCTCACCTCCCTGTGTCCCCTCCCTTCCCCATCTCTGTGGCAGCCAGACCCCTTCTCTGTTCCCTCTGCCCACCGGTCTCACGGCCCGCCCCATGCAACTGCACCTTCTCCTCCTGGAGCAGGGAGCCTGAAGGATGGACCTCAGTCTGGCTAAAGACCACAAGACACCTCTGTGAACCGCAGAATAAAACACTTCCTCCCAAGAAATGCAAACTTGCCCTCCACCACCATCTCCAGATTGATGCAAAGAAACCCGCAGAAGGCAATGAGTCCAGAAGAAGTTGTCTTTAAAAACAAAATCTGAGTAGATTTATTTGTCATGGAAACTCTATCTTGGGTTCCAAAGATACATGATTAAGATCGCACTCATCGCTGTCAGAAGAGTTTTCAATTTTTATTTATTTATTTATTTATTTTAATTTTATTTATTTATTTATTTATTTGAGACAGAGAGAATGAGAGACAGAGAGCACGAGAGGGAGGAGGGTCAGAGGGAGAAGCAGACTCCCCGCCGAGCAGGGAGCCCGATGCGGGACTCGATCCCGGGACTCCAGGATCATGACCTGAGCCGAAGGCAGTCGCTCAACCAACTGAGCCACCCAGGCGCCCGAGTTTTCAATTTTTAGAGAAGTAATTACTTTACTCGATTTCAAGTGCAGAGCCATGAAAGGGAATCTTAAGGTTCTTCTACCAAAGGTTCTCTCTGGCAATGTGTCATGAAGTCCAGAGAGCTCCATAAAGGCTTGCAAACATTCGCAAGCCTGCAAATACCTCTCCCTTTGCGGCGGGCCCCTAAGGGGGTAGCGGTCACCCAAATTCCCTCTGGTGGGAGCAAGAATCAGCTAAGCCTTACCTGGGGGAGGGGCGGGGGCGGGAGGGATCTAGAACTCAGAAACCTCCCCCCTGCCAACCTATCTTATTGTCAGCGGCGCTGATTGGAAATGACAGCCACGCTGTCAGAGAATAGAAAGAATGAGTCCAAATATTGGGGAGGACCCGCGCATTTGAGGCTGGGGGTGGGCAGCAGGTTCTCCAGTCCTCACCCCTGCTACCTGCCCTGCCCTAGAGAGGAAGCCAGAGGGAGGGGCTTCCCTGCTCAGAAGCTGAGCTCTGCCCCTTCATGACCCAGGCCGCCGGGGACAGAGCCCCCGGTCAGGGCCCACATAGGACAGGCCGCAGGGCCGGACGCCCCACAGGCCTGGCCCGCCCTCGCGCTCTTCTCTGTGGAGTCCACACCCCCTGAGTGGGGCCCTGGCAGCCGGTGGGTCTGCACAAGCCTTCCTGAGGCCCAGCGCAAGTCCCCGGTCCCTCCTCACAGACTTCTGCTCCCCTGTCAGGGCCTATGGGGTGTCCCAGCCTCACACAGTGAGTGTAAGGGGCTGGGGAGAGGCATCATTGGGGTTGAGACAAGGGAGGGACGGAGAGGAAGGGCTAGAGCACCGTGGTCCAGCGGGCAGGAAGGGGCTCCGTCAGGGGAGGGCAGGCACCCCAAAGGGGAGGAGCTGGGAGGGGCGAAGTGACCCAGAGAGACGGTAGAAAGGAGAGGACAGGGGCACCGCGGGGGCGTGAGGGGTGCCCAGAGCAGCCGTGGAGGGCGGGGCAGAAGGAGCCTAAGGACAGGGCGCTGGGGGAGCAGGGCTGCCAGCCACGGAGAGCTGCCTCCAGGGGGTGGACTTCGGGGCTGTATCCCAGGAGACAGGAGCGGAGGGAGCTCAGCGCTGCCGTCTGCACCTGCCCCCCCATCCTGGCCCCTGCTCCCCAGCTCCCCTCCAGGCGCCTGTCTTCTCCTGCTGGGCTCCCGGGGCCCCAGTGGCAGCCTGCCCCCACACAGCACCTCCTGCGGCCTGCATGGCTCACTCCTGGGGGAAGAGAGAAGGGGGACAGACCCCACAGCTTCAGAGCCTGTGCATCCTTCAGTGGACAAGAGCCGTGTCCTTCCCCGGACGGGGGCAGACGGGAGATCCCAGAAGCACGGTTCCCACTGGGGACCTGGACCATACTGAGAGTACTAGGGACTGACCGGGGGCTGTGTGACCGGTCAGTGTCCAGGGCTTAGGACAAGGTTGGACATGGTTGTTCGTCCACACACGATGATGCTGGTGCAGAACAGAGGGGATGTCTCTGCTTCCGGGGATCCCTCAGTCCACAAATCCGCCCCTGTCCTGCCCGTTCTGGCCCCCAGCTTGAGCAGCCAGGGGCTGGGAGGCCGTGCTGGGCGGGCAGCCAGAGTGGTTAAGTGGTAAGTGTAGAGGTTTATGCAATTTTACAAGCAACATCCTAATCTCAGATGTGATTTCAAAAGCAAAAAGCAAGGGGCTCCTTTTTAGGGGAAGATGAAGTTATACAGGCTCCTACAGGAAACATTACTTTTCGGAAAGGAAACCCACTTGCCCTTTATTTTCACAGACGGTACTTTCCCGACAATCTAAATCACTCCCCTGTCACGTTATAAGCCCACCATTAACAGGCTTTCTCAATCGTTTATTTAAATAAAGCTTTAAATAGGACGCCACGTGGGCACCCAGTGCCCACACCCGACTTAAGAAATAGACACAAGACAGCCGACCTGGCCCCAGTGGCCCCCGTTTCCTGCTGGCCATAAGGTTCGGGAAAACCTGTCACCCCTGACTTCCAGCTCAGACTCAGGAGGGGCAAGGGAGTCAAGGGAGGAAGACAGGCACAGCCCTGGGAGCAGGGCTGGCCTCTGGCCCGCAGGGGGTCCGCTGCCCCGCACCTGAAACCAGACTGTGCCCACACCTGCAGGCCTGCTTCCCAACCCCCCCCCCCCCCCGCAGCATGTCATACTCGTTCCCCCAAGTCTGAAACATGTCATAAAAGGAATGCCCACTCTTCAAATCCTGGGAGGACGGCCTCCATATTCAAAAGGACAAGTAATATCCAATATTCTATTCGCTTGATCCGAACAATCCTCTAATGGAGCACATTGAGGTTCTTTCCAAATGTTCGGTATTCTCAAGAAAGCTGCGGCACTGAGTTTTATAGATGCTCTGGCATTTTGGACAGGTGGTTGGAGGAAATCCCCAAAGACTGGATGCTGAAGCTTCGGTGCGCTTGGACAGACTTTCCTGTGACAACCTGCTTGGAGCTCCTCTCCCAGCGGAGGCTGTGAGAGGCGCCTGGGGACACCCCCGCCCCAGGCCCTCCTGAGTCTGGGGTGTCCTGGCAGGGGAGGAACGGGACCAGCCGGCGGCCTGGGAGCAGATCAGCCCCAAACCAAGCCTGGCCACTATTCTGGAACAAAATCCCTGTGTTCCTGAGCTCGCATCACTCTGGAGGAAGGCCCCACCTGCCACAGCTGGGTTCAGCAGAGTCACCCAGTTAGAGGGTCCCATGTTGGCCACCTAAAGCTGCTCCCTAAAGGAGAAGGGGTTCAGGTTGGGACCCGTGGGGTCAGAGGCCACGGGCAGGGGAGAAGCCCAGTGGCCAGGGGGACAGAGGATCAGCGACCTGGGGCGGGGGCCCTGGGGACAGTCATCACACACAGGGGGCCTGAGGGAGGGAGCAGGCAGCCTCTGGGTCTCAGGGTGACCATGTCCCCAACTCCCACAGACAAAAGCGTGAGATGTGCCCACAAGGACCAGCTGAATTCAGGGCTGGGCTGCCCGGGGCCCACCAGCAAAGGCCACAAAAGCTTCCCAGGCTGGTCCCAGTGGTTGGAGACACAGAGACAAAAAAGCACCTGCCTGGACCCCAGAAAGCCCTCTGTCCCTATTTTTCCTGCCTCCAGTAGCCAGATGCCCCCGGAAGACTTTGTCTTTCTCGGACACGGGGCGGGTGGCCCAAGGCTTTACCTATGTTACCATCTGGTGCAACTGGCCAGTGATGCCCGTCTGGCTTCACAACCATGTTCTTCACAGTCAGGCCCCGGGCAGGGATGTGCAGGGAGAGAAGTGCAGCTGTCGGAGGGCTCTTCTCAACCACACACCTGTCCTCCCAGCATGTGTAGCGCAGAGGGGCTGGTGGCGTGGCGGTGGGCGGGGACGACAAAGAGGGACACCCCATCCTGAGTCGTCCCCTCGGCTGGCGGGGCCAAGTCCAGACTGCGGGGTATGCGGGCGGATAGAGCGGGGTCTGTGGGATGGAGAGGTGAGGTCACCGGGTCCTCCCCTGTCTGCTCCAGACTGCGATCTCCCCGGGGGCAGGACGGTGCCTGGCCCATCCTTGCATCCCAGGTTCCCGCCGGGGTGGGACCCCGAGTCCGGGCTCCTGGGTGCTGTTGAATGGCTGGGGGACACAGTGAAGGACTGACCTAGCCTTGCCTTCCCCGTGGGCGGGAATCTCGCCATGTGGAAATGTGGCCCACACGCTTGGAGAACATTCTGGGGGGAAACTGGAAGCACACAGGGGCTGCCGGGTCCCATGGTACATTTCCCGGAGCCCTGGTTCTGAATGTGCCCAGAAGGTCTAGGTTCCTGACCTGAGCACAGAGACCCCTGCCTGAGGACTTTGTAGCTCGGACCCCACCACAGGTCATCCCCGCAGATGGGCAGGAGCTGGGACCCGGCACGGGGTGGGGGGGCTTCCGGGGATCAGCGGCCAGGCAGGGGTGGTGGGAGTGCCCAGCCAGCCCCCAGAGGGAGGATTCTGGCCTGTGGTGAGTGTGGGGGCAGAGTCCGGGGTAGATGAGACGGGGGACAATTTCAGCGCCCTGGGAGGGCGAGGAAGCAGACAGGGGGCATGTGCGGGTGGGCGGCCTCTGCTTCCTGCAGGGAAGCTGCCTGTCTCCTCTCCCACCACAGAGTTCACAGGAGCTGAGAGGACTCAGGGACCCCAGGGAGGCCTGTGAGCCCTGGTGTGGCCTGCACCCAGGTGCTGGAAGGGTCCTGCGGTGGGACGCCCTTGGCCCCTCTCTTTCCCATGTCCCCCCTCACTGGCCCTTCCTCCCCTTGGGGGAGACCCTCCTTTCTCCCCCAGGTTCCTGCTGCCTCTTTCTGGTCCCTGGGCTCACTTCAGCTTAGCTCTGCTGTCCCCGGTCCCCTGTTCCTGCCTGCCCACAGCATCCCTTCCTTGGGTCTCTGACTCCCTCAGCCAGGCCGGGGGCTCAGGGAGAAGGGAGTGAGGAGGAGCCTCTGGGGAGACCAGAGTTGGGCTTTTTCCCCTGCCGCATTCTCCCCAGGGTTATTCAAACCACATTTCCTTCATGTCCCCTATGTTTCCTATCACTGCTATCTGCATGTGCATAGCAAATGCACTTCTTTGGGTAGCCTGCTCAGCTCCCACACAACCTTGCTGAGCCAGCCGGGCAGCTGAGCCTTACTTGGCAGCGGGATGGTCCCCGGAGCACGATGATCAGTGTCCCAGGATGAATTCAGTTCATGTTCTGTTCTGGGGCCTGGGCAACTGCAGTGGCCATGCACCTTCCCTCACAGAGAGAGATTCTGACAACGAATATTGTGCAAAGGTGTGGGGGGCCACCTGAATACAGCAACCTGTCGATTCTTTCATCTACATGAGAAATAAATGACAGAGAGGTGGACAGATGATAGATCGATGGATAGATAAGGAGATCCAAGAACGGTAGCAAACAGATAAGGAGAGAGCACATAAACGCCAAAGCAAACAGGGAAACTGTTTCCACTGTGCAAATTTGGGTGAGGAGCATATGGATGCTCTTTATATACAACTTTCTGTAAGTTCGAAATAAAATAAAATGTTTAAACAAATAAAAAATAAAATTAAAATGTTCACTCTCTGTAGGAGGTAATATGGATCCTTTTCTGTCACAACTTATGTCTGCTCTTCAAATTGCCCACAACGAGTGAGTGTTTTTTTTACAGTCGCAGAAGTCAGTCAGAAAGAAAAGTCTCCTAAAGCCCTCCTCAGAGCCTGGTGGCCCCAGCCGTAGAGCCAGAAGTGGATGAACAGAAGCCATGTTCCCCCAGAGAGCGTGCATTACCATTTCTCGGTCTCCTTGGATCTTTTGGATCAAGAAGAGTTTTGCTTCTACGTTAAACACTTCAAGGTCCATGAACAGAGCATCACCCACCTGTGCTTCTGGCTGCAGTGACCAAGGGTTGATGACAGTCCAGCCTTGCTGGCTGCTCGACCCTTCAAAGCCAGATATCACCCAGAATTCAGTTTTGCAGGAATCTAGGAGAAAGATGAGCCTGGCTTAGCATGGAATCCATGCTTCATGACTGTAAATTCTTTCAATTCCATTATGCTAAGATTGCATTTTTTTCCCTTGTCTTCGTCAGTGTGGACTGCTGTAGCAAACCTCCACAGACTAGGGGGCTTGCAAACAACAGAAATTTATTTCTCATGGTTCTGGAGGTTAGAAGGCTGAGATCGAGGTGCCGGCGTGGTTGGGTTCTGGCGAGGACCCTCTTCCTTGTCCTCGCCTGGCAGTGAGCAGAGAGAGGAAGCTTATGAATCCAGTGACTCTTAGGAGGGCACTGAACCTACTTATGAGGACTCTACCCTCATGGCCTCATCTAATCTTAAAGCCTTCCAGAGCCTCCCCTTCCTGATACCATCACATGGGGGCAGGGATAAGGTTTCAACATATGAATTTTAGGGGGACACAAAGATTCAGTTGGTGACATTCCCCCAAGATCCCCAAGACTTCCCAGGACGCTGATGCCCAGACAGATTTGAGCCTTGCCCCCTCTCCTCTGGAAGTGGGGGTGGCATGGCAGGCACGGGGGCGGGGGGAGCTTCTGAACAAGGAGGAAGTTTGCATCACAGCTGCTGCCCCTCATCCTCAGGCAAGACTCCCAGGGTCCCCAGAACCTGCCCAGGCATCTACTGAGATAAAAAGAGCAGAGGGGAAGGACTCAGATCCCAGAGGGACTCCCATAGCTGATTTTCAAAAGGCATGTGAGCCCCAACCGTCCATTTCCTAATTCAGAAAGGTGAGGGACTAGCCAGGGGACGAGGACAAAGAGGGCATTGCCGACAAGGAGCAGAGTAGAGCAAAGACGGGGAAGCGAGTAGAAGCAGGGTGTGGGAGGCGATAGTCAGTAGTTCCCAGTGCTGCTGGTGGGTGACCTTGGAGCTAAGAGGGATGGATATGGGGCTGAGCTGGAATCGGAACCAGGACCCAGAAGGCCTTTTTTTTTTTTTTCTGTCGTTAAAAAAAAAATGCAACACAAAATATCCTGTTCTTAACTGGACATTCAATGGCATTAAGCACATTCACATGGTTGTGCAACCATCCCCACTGTCTCCAGACGTTTTTCATTATCCCAAACTGAAACTCTATCCCATTACATGCTGACTCTCCCTACCTACTCCCCTCAGCCCCTGGCAAAATGTTACCTGTTAAGGAAACCTACAGGACAGTTTCTATTTCATGTCTGCAAGTCTAAATTTACAATAATGAATTCTGTTCTGTTTTTTTTTTTATTTTTTTTTTTATTTATTTGAGAGAGAGAATGAGATAGAGAGAGCATGAGGGGGGGAGGGTCAGAGGGAGAAGCAGACTCCCTGCCGAGCAGGGAGCCCGATGCGGGACTCGATCCAGGGACTCTAGGATCACGACCTGAGCCGAAGGCAGTCGCTTAACCAACTGAGCCACCCAGGCGCCCTGTTTTTGTTTTTTTATTTAGAAAGCATGTAGGATTGTAAAATTAGCTACCCAATTTTATTCAGCTACAATGCAAAAATCACAAAAGACATTCCCAGCATTGCAAATTTTGGAGGATTGGGGAAGTAGACACTGTTATCTACAGTAGTTTCAACTCTTTTAGGCTGAAATTTCTGACTTACTCTCCTAAGAAAAAGAAATCCCTTTCAGGTTTTTCTTCTACTTTTGCTAGACTGGGCTCCAGAATCATTGGGAACTAGAACCACAAATTCAGAGTGTGACAGCTGTAAAGCATTCTGTTGCATACACAAATAGACTTGGAAATTTTGCAAGTTGCATTGATTAAAGACAGGCTGTCTGTTAAATGGAATTGAAAAAGTAATCCTGTCCCATTTGGTCCTATTCAGTCCAAATGACCAAAGAATATTTAGAAACACATTTTTACTTTTGGGAGACAGCAAACATCAATCCTATGCACATTATATATGTCAGGTTAATAGTTCAAGAGTATATAAAATAGGATCATACATTCCTACTTCTAAGAATATCATGTACAAGATAAATCCCCAAGATCAACCTTGTGATGGTTTTCCAGGTAGAAGCAGTCTTACAGACAAAAATATGGTTTCTCCACTGCTTAGGTATATATCTTAAAGAAACCCAAGGGATTAGAGGAAGAAAAATCTTAGTCCACTAGAGATTGATAGCAAAGATCATGTGGGATCTAAAATGTCTGCTTTTTAAAAAACATCCCAGGGCAGAACACTCCACCTCTTATGGGGCACTGTACTCCCCCAATCTGTGGATTAGTTCCCCTTGAATGAAGGGCATCAAACTCATTAAAAAAAAAAAATTCAGACTACATACTTTCTGTGCAAAGAAAAATAGCAGATTTCTGGATGACCATATTTGATCATACTACGTGATTTAGAATGAAATCACGTCTTTGGTAAAAAGTTATTTTCTACTTTACTCATTTGTTAACCGCACACACTTGTGAACTAAGGTTTATATTTAGTTCGGTTGCATTTATGGCACAAGATCTCATTTCCAAAACAGTGGCACCAATTTTCCTTAAGTGTAAACAACACTCAATTTTTAGCAGCCATTATATATATATATATTTTTTTTAATTATGTTATGTTAGTCACCATACAGTACCTCATTAGTTTTTGATGTAGTGTTCCATGATTCATTGTTTGCATATAACACCCAGTGCTCCATGCTCCTTAATACCCATCACCGGGCTAACCCAGCCATGATATTTTTAAAAGGTTAACAACTTGTAGAACAAAATGTTTTAACTATATTTACTTCCTACTCCTTATCTACCAGCTATAATACTGAAAGGAAGGGGCTCAGTCGGTGAAGCGTCTGCCCTCGGCTCAGGTCCTGATCCCAGGGTCCTGGGATAGAGCCCCACGTCGGGCTCCCTGCTCCGTGGGAAGCCTGCTTCTCCCTCTCCCTCTGCCCTCTTCCCCCCCAGCTCGTGCTCTCTCTCATGCTCTCTCTCTCTCTCTCTCAAATAAATAAATAATAAATAAATAAATACAATCTTTAAAAAACATATTGAAAGGAAGAATTATCCACCTCCAGGGTGATCTTTCTCGCTCTCCCATCCCACCTCTTATTCAAAGGATTTTCCACCCATCTCATTTCTAACCTGGTTGGAGGAAATGGAGGAGTTTCAGAAAAGGCACCTGTGTATTTTGGATGGGATTCTGGATTTCAAGTGAGTATAAAGGCAAATCTAAGACAAAGAAATCCTGACTTCACAGTACGCTACAGTGCCCCGAAGTTAGGCATGGGAGAAATAGTACCTATCAAGAACCTATAGAAGATGAGGCATTCTGAGGTTCCTATATGTGCAATATTAGATTCTGTAACAATGGAACAGCGGGAACTTAATCTTAAAAAAAGTCACTTAGTGGGGCACCTGGGCAGCTCAGTCAGTTGGGCGGCTGCCTTCAGCTCAGGTCATGATCCTGGGGTCCTGGGCTCGAGCCCCGCGTCCGGCTCCCTGCTCAGCGGGAAGCCTGCTTCTCCCTCTCCCTCTGCCTGCCACTCTGCCTACTTGTGCTCTCTGTCAAATAAATAAATAAAATCTTAAAAAAAAAAGTCATTTAGTCAACTAGTTAAGCAATCAATACTGACGACAGGTGGTAATTACCTCTTAGGATGAAAACCACATTTTATTAACAATGTCTCCTTAAATGTCCCCAGCTCTGTCGAGCGATACTTTGTGTTAAATTACTCTTGAGTTAGTAGAGGACATAATCACAGCGGGATGCTAGTGACAAACTACTACTAGTTGTGAAAATTGGGGCGAAGGAGTTGGCAAATTCCTGAAAAGAGCAAATTAAATCATTTGTTCAAAACAAATACTGGACAAGATAAAACTGGCTCAAATCTGAAATTTGAATTAAATTTAATTTAATTTAAATTGTGCCCTTATGAAACAAGTTTTGGAGTAGATGTGGAATTTCCTTAGGCCCCCCAAATGATCATTTTCACCAATTCCCACCCCAGAAGGAGCTGTGAAATACGTTAATGCTGTGAAAGAGGAAACAAGGAAGAGATGTACCCACAAGTTTAAGTGGATCTGACTTTTAGAAGCCACCACTAGAAAATAAGCTGCAGACTGATGTCAAATGGACAAAAACATCTGAACGCTTAAAAAAAATCACAACCGAAAAACACAAGGTGGAGGGAGCACAAGGGATCGTAAAAAAAAATTTAAATCCATATGACTATGGCCTATGAAAATATTTTACATTATTTGAAAGGGGGGGTGGGTCAGAGCATCTGGAAAACGTGCAAGTTGTTTGAAAACCCTGCATGGCAAATTCAGCCTGCAAGCCCCATTCAGATGATTGCCAAGGACCATAAAGCCGCTTCTCTCGGCAGATCGTCCTTGGTGTCAGGCCCTTCTCCTTCTGTGACACCCAGAGGTCTGTGCTCAGTCCCAAACAAGTGGTCTGGAAGGAAGGGGCTTTGCACAGCTCTGCGGGTTCAGGTTGACACTGGAGAACTGTGATCGCTTCTTCTCCGGGGACTCATTCTCGGCCTTGCCATATTCACAGACTCTCCCCAACCTTCTAATAACCCAGTGACGCTAAGGATGTATGTCCCGCGAGGCATCGCGTTTTCAAAAGAGACACCAATTTTCTTGAAGTGCGACAGCCCTCAATTTTTAACAGCAATCATATTTGTTAAAGGTTAGCAACGCGTCGACTTAGTTCGGCTCGGATCGGCCCGGGCGTCTCCCGAACCGGCCTTTGACGCCCTGCCCCGCACAGCCGGCTCCTGCCGCTCGCTCGGTCCGCGCCCACCGTCCGCTGCCGTTCCGGCCGCCGCCCGCGCGGGGACGATGGCGAGGCGGGGGCGCGGGGCCGCGCGCCGGTGGGCGTGCCCGCTCTCCAGCAGGCCCCTCCCGCCGCCGCCCTCCCCGCGCCCGCGACCCCGCGGTCTGCGCAGAGCCCGGGCCCTCGCGGCGGGCGCGGCGGGGTCGCGGACTGGGCGAGCGCGCAGCGGCGCCGCGCACCGGAAATCTCTGAATGTTAAATAGATCTTTGTCTTTTAATTGCCACCGGGGGCGGGAGGCCACCATTACGTTCAGTTCTGTTTTTTGGTTTGTTTTTTTAATGCTGTTGGGCTTATTTTTGTTTGTTGAAAATCCATACCAATAAAGCGGTCTACTGAGACTATTCCTGATTCTTGGTGTGTGATTGGCAAACAGAAAGTGCAAGAATGGCGACTAGAATGATGAACGCTTGAACGTATACGGGTGTCCTACTCTAAAAAATGAGGGCTTTGGGGAGTGGGGGACAGGCACGCTGATGAGATGCTCCTGGCTGCCCGTCAAGGTCATTTTTCTGGAAGAGAATCTGGCAAAGGGATCCATGTTCTTCATTTATATTTGCACTCCACCCCACCCCCCACCCCCCACCCCCGTTTCGGTCTACACTGCAGGAACAACCAATCTTCAAGATCTCAGTGGCTTGAAACAACGAATTCTTCTTCTTGCTCATGGTAACCGCCCACTGTGGGCGGGGGGGAGGACACTGTCCCGTGGTCCTCATCAAAATAGGGGGGCTGACCCGGAGCCTCCACCCTCAACACTGCTCAACAACTTGGCAGGATGCAACACATTACTCCCTGGCTCTTAAAGCCTCCACCTGGAAGTGATGTTCACTTCTGCTCACATTTCATTGGCCAAAGCAAATCACCCGCTCACACCTAAACTCAAAGGTGTGGGGGAAGTGGGACTCCACCAAGAGACAGAAGAAAAACGGGACTGTTCACAAGCAGGGCTGATGGCCATCGCATCTATCACCACCGGGCTCAGCCAACTTCCTGGTGAAGGTCTGAGCCAATACATCAGCAAAGGAAAGGGAAAGAAGTGTGATAATTGGAAAGAGGAAACATTTGTCATTATTTCTAGGTTATTTTTCTCTCCTATCTCTACTTAAGAGGACAGAGGGTCACAACCTGGCGGAAGTTGGCATCCGTGTCCCACAGGTATGAGTTAGCTCAGGCAGAAAGCATGCATTTGCCTAGAGTGTTCCTTCCACACCTTACCTCCTTCTGGCCATGAAAAAGCAAAAGCTTCTACAGAAAGACCAGAACAGAGAGAAAGAGCTGAAGACAAAGTATTAATGGTGAGAGAGAGAGAGAGAGGTATATTGCCTCTCCTAACTGAACACAGATCAGACTGACATAAGGCTTCTGTCTGGCAAGTTGTTATGTTTGCTCTTTTTGAATTTCTGTGGTTACTATTATGTTGCATTATCTCTCCAGTTCACAAAAACGAATCAATGGCTCAAACAGGTTCTTCAAATTGTAAACTAATGATGAAAATGGCAACATAAGTCCTCAGAAGAACACGGCACACATCATGAATAAGCAGTTCTCCAGTGTGGCGAAGAAATAGGGAACCACGTATTCCAGGACAAGCAAATTCTTGGGTAACGGTTGTACGCATGCAGCCGTACATGAAAACTGGGAGGAGAAGTCCAATGGGAAATTCTGGAAATTTTCATTGATTGCACCAGCAGCGTGTTTGCCCCTAGTCCTCAATATGTTACCAGTAACATTAAAACTGGGATAAATAGTAGTCTGAAGCCATAAAAAATATTTTCCATTATCTTCCCCAAAAGCAACCAATCCAGTTTTCCCAGAACAGAACAAACCCCAAATAATGCTTTCTAATGTAAGATCGATTGTTCTTGTTACTAAAGGTACAGAGGAGGCCAGAGCTAAGGGGCATCATTCTAAATTGCTGCCCTGTGAACAAATGTACAGAAAAGTCAGTTGTACAATCACCAAGAAGCCTATAAACCAGCTGCAAAAATAATGATAAAGACTGCGTGGAGAGAAAGCCAAAAGGACTCTTGACAAAACTCCTTTATCAGATAAAACGGTTGGAGGTTACACAACATCAAGAACACACAAAGTAGAAAAGCAATCGGTGCATACACATGCTAGTGAATACTTGGCTTTTGAGCAAGCCAAAACTCTCACGTGAGGCGTATGAAGCAAGCCCTTGGCACAGACGGGGTTCAAACGTGAAGGAAAAATGCTGCCTGGCTTGTCATTTTGTTTGTCGTGCCAAAGTATGATAAGAGGCTTTTCATTTATAGATTATTTACTTTGTGAGTCATGAGCTAGCAATGGTACTTTGGGATCAGTGCCCGAGTTGAAGGAGCCGTGGCTGCCATAGGGAAGGGCTCGGCTCTGCGAATAAAAGAGGTTGCTCCACGCACTGCTTTCTTTGTTCACGGAAAAGAGTTGATGGTCAACAAAAATGCATCGGGACCTTGATTCGGGGTTAAAGGAAGTAATTAAAAAAAAAAAAACACGAATATCTTTGAATCCTGGCAGAGTTAAAGGCACATCTTTTTGGCATGCTGTGAGAAAAAGCAGGTAGTGTGCAGGTCAGTATGCTTTCAGTCAGGGATGATAGAAACCCAGTTCCAAGTGGATTAAGCACTAAATGGAACTAATTAGATCATTTGTGATGTCAGGGCTTCTGGCTCCATTTCGCTGCAGGTGCCTTGGCTCTGTTCTCCTCCTTGTTTTGGCTTCTTTTCAGACCAGCTTCCCTTGTGGTAGAAAAATGGTACAGCAGGACCAAGCCCCACACGTTCACCCCACACCTTCCAGACCAATCCCAAATTCCCTGAAAAAGACCTGAGGTTCACACTGATTGGATCGGCTTAGGTCACATGTCCACCTTCGAACCAATCACGGTATGGCTAGGGGGTGGAACCCACTGACTGCTCCACCCCTGACCTGACTGAGGGCCAAAGGCCAGCAAAGCTGGAGCAAGAAGGGCGGGATAGTGGGAGAGAGACCTTCTCACGGATATGAAACTGTTCTTAAGGTTCAAAATACTGTTTTATCTTGTAATTTAAAATCGTTGATGAAACTCTACTTTTTTGCTACAAACTGGTGATCTGTGGTGTGAAAACTTTGAGGAACTGTGCCTTACGAGGGTGCTTCAAGTATCTGATACCTGATGCCCATCCCTTGCAAAAAAACCTCTCCTTCATCTGTTCCCCTCATAGTGAATGGAGTCAGTAAATGGCAGGGAGAGAGCTGGAAGCATCAGGCGAGACTTTCTATTATGCTATGGTTCTGAACTCTGTGCTGACCCGACCACAGCGCCACAATGTCAGCGTTCCCAGCAGGCTGTCCTCGCCATGACCACTCCTCTGTCTGCCTCTTCCTGTTTGTTTCTGCTTCTCCTTCTTCAGTTCCTTCACTCCGTCTCCTCATCTCTCTGGTTTCTCTGTTTGCACGAGGACTATCATGGCTGTCTGTCCCAAAATGGCTCTCTCAGCCCCAGGTCTCCCTGACCTTCCAGGTCTAGCAGCCAAAGCTAACCTGGAAGAACCACTGCCTGGCGCGTCTCACTCTCCAGAATAGAGAATCTGATTGGTGCGGCTTGCAGCAGGTGTCCACACCTGATCCAATTAGCAATGGAAGACTTGGGAGGGGGGCACCAGTGTGGGGGAGGAGGGGAGATGGCAGCAAAGGGGACCGTGGCTCAGTAAGTACTTCAAAGTGTTTACAGATCCTTTAGAAGACATCTTGACACCCTCCTTGAAGTATACCTTTCATGAGAAGACGGTTCTTAAGGGTGACGGGGACAATGTTGCCCAATTAGTGAAGAGTAGCACTCAAGCAGACCATGTGGAATCAGGATAAGCCCCCAGCTCACTGGAAAAACCTCCCTGTTCCCAGTGCTATGAGGAGAGGGCTGGCTGCATCTCTGGATCTGACTGAAGTCTGGGCAACTGTCAAGCTGATTCTTCCAGGAGCTGAAGAAAACCACCTGGCTGCAACTCAGACCAAGTCTTACACTTCGTCACCTGAGCTGTATCTTGTTCCCGTACCAGATCCATTGTGTCTTTATGGGCTCTCCTAATGACTTCTTCTGTCTTTGGGAATTACTCCTTACTTTTGCTGACCAAAGTTGGAACATGCATGAGGCACTGAGACAGGGAAAAACTCTGGGCCCTGCCAAGGTTTGAACCCATCTCTTTCCCCTCCTTAACCTTAGACCTAAGCTCCTGGCTCCAAAACCTGATCAGCAATAGTTGCCATCACAAAATCAGCTTTCTAATCTTAGACACAATCTCTAGACATTAAACAAGATGCTTGTACAGACCTCAAGCCCATTTTCCCGTGTGAAATTTGTGTCTCTGCTTGCATAAGAAGAAAGTAGACAGTGGTGGTGGGAAAAATATGGCCTTTGGGGTCAGCAAGACCTGAGTTCGAGTCCTAGACTCACCACAAGAGCAATGGGATCTCACTCAAGAGGCTTTTCTCTATGAGCCTGGTTCTTGACTGAAAAACTTGTGATAAATCTCCCATGAGGATTAAATTAAAGAACCTAATTTCAAATGCTGACACAGGTGAATCTCAAATGTTAGCCCCTTTGGGCGCCTGGGTGGCTCAGTCGTTAAGCGTCTGCCTTCGGCTCAGGTCATGATCCCAGGGTCCTGGGATCGAGTCCCACATCGGGCTCTCTGCTCGGCAGGAAGCCTGCTTCTCGCTCTCCCACTCCCCCTGCTTGTGTTCCTGCTCTCGCTATCTCTCTCTCTGTCAAATAAATAAAATCTTAAAAAAAAAAATGTTAGCCCCTTTGCCCTCCTTCAGAGCAGGGATGAGAGCAAAACTTGAGTACCTAGTCTAGGCTCTATCTCTTACACACAATATCTTATCAATTCAACCAACACTTACTGAACACTTACTGAACAATCACTTCAAGGTGATAAGGGAATCCAGCATGAACCCTGAGCTCCAGGAATTCACAGTCCTGTGTCTCCATCCTCATCTATAAACTTATCATCAGAGAGAAATGGTGGAGTCATGTGTTTCCCAACAGAGATCTTGGAGAATAGAAAACTTTGTAAATGATGATTGCAAGGAAAAAAAAAATCCTATTTTCCTCTCTCTAGAAATGTCTCAGCAACAGGATTCTCCAGAGGACTTGGTCTGCTTTTTTCTCTTCTCTCTCTCACACCCTTGCTCACCTGATTCCCAATTCCTGGGAGGGGTTGAACAGGAGTCACCACTGCCCCAGGGGAAAGTGGAATAACAGCGCAGTAGAGACTGGCAGCTGTAGTTCAGGACCATGAACAGCACCAGGTGAGCACCAGTTCTCCTGGTGGAAACCTGTGAGTCCTATTAGCCCATGGCCTTATTGGCCCTGTTTAAGAGCCATTCTGATGGCAGAATCTCCTGCCTCTCGTAGGATTGGCTCCTACTGCAGGAGAAAGTGGATCTACACCAGAGCTTGTGTTGTGAACTATTACAACACTCTCCTGGGGGAGAGTGAGTCTGAAAGGAGTCTGAAAACCCAAAATACCCAGGAATGCTTTCCATTTGGACCAATGCATGGAGAAAGGGAAAACCCAGCTGTCAGCTTCTGGGGTAAGCAGATATAGAGGGACGTGGCATTTGTGGATTTGCCCAAGAGCAATTTCTAAGCCAGGTTACAGTGCTTTTCTGCTTTGAGCCTCCTCTTCAAGCCAGTCAATGACTTTCAAACACAAGAGTTCACAGAGGAATGCCCCAGTAAGAGAAGCCCAGAGCCGAGTCCAACATATGACTGATCCTTTTCTCTTGGCCCATATGTGGCACTTGAAAGGGTTGATCTTCCCCTCCTTGAGACTCTGTTTTTAGAGCGTTGCCTCTCATAGCAAAACTGCTCAATTGACATTCCTTCTTCCTCCTACCCCATCACTGAATGCCTTGAACGACACCAAGTCTGGACTACTACTCTGTTTGCTCTCTCTCTGTCCTCCTTTTCTTCCATCTGAAGCCTCTGGTCTCACTTCCCTGTCTTTGCCTCTAAAATGTGCTTCACCATCCTGGATTCTTAAACCCCAGTCCTTTAGGTTAGCAATGTAGAATCACCTGTGATTCTTCCTGTCCCTCCCTCCCTTGTTAACTCTGCTAATGAAACCATTCATCCTTTCATTAGAAAATGAATGATGAATAAATCAACCAGTCCTCCAATATTTTCTGAACCAAAATATATGTAGACTGAAGAATAGGGGTATTTTGTGTTTTTTTTTAATAAAAAATTTGTTTGTTTATAGAGAGAGAGCACAAGCGGGGGAAAGGGCAGAGGGAAAAGGAGGGAATCCACAAGCAGACATCCCATGGAACAGACATGGGACTCGATTCCACGACCCTGAGATCATGACCTGAGCTGAAATCAAGAGTTGGATGCTTAACTGACTGAGCCACCCAGGCGCCCCTGAAGAATAGAGTTTTAAATGATAGTTCGGACATCCAGTTGAAGTTGATGAGGTGACCACATGCATCCAGCCCATTCATCTCTGGAGACTCTTCCAAGATGATAGTAAAGAATAAAATATGAATGAGCCCATAATTAGGAAGAGAAAGGAAGGGAAGTCATTGAAAAGAAAGTAATCTGAAAGACTGAAAATAGATGGAGAAGAGAAAGCCAGTGATGCTTAGATACACGGAGGGAAATCCAACCAAGAAATAAGCTGATTTGCCCCCAGGGACTGCTCACAAAATGGAGGGCAGGGCCCAGGCTCACTGTTTGAGGTCTTGGATCTTGGATGGATTGCCCTCTGCCTGTGAGAAGATCAAGAAGCCTGGGGGGTAGGGGACTATGAAAGATCGGGGGCTGCTGTTCTGTAACTGGATCAGTCATAGCCCAATATAACAGCAGAACAGTAACACCCAGAACTACTGTGAAATGGGATCAAGATTGGGGGCCTGGAAGACCCAGCAACTGAAAAATGCTGAGCAAGGAGCACACTCGGGGCAGGGGGGCAGGAGAGGAAAAATAAGGAGATACAAAAACAAAACAGTTTCCTTTGAAAATAACTCTGCAAACCAGAATTCCCAAAACCTATAAAGAAATGTAGTGCTAAGAAAGGAAGCCAGCAAAGTCAATGCATGAAGTCACATAGATTAAGCAATCCTATAGGCAATACGACAATGGCTTTAAAGAAGTATATTGAGAATATTCAATGATCTGAATGCCTGCTCTGACTCAAGGCTGGGAGACACTTGTAAAGAGGCTTCCTCCTGGAATTTCTGGGAGGTGGGCTTAGTGTCAGACCCCACCCTTGAACCATTGACACACATGGCGTACAACTCCTCTGCTTTTCACTACTTGCTGGACTCCTGCCTTTAAGAATATTCCAACAGTCAGACCTCAGTCCCAGTAGGCTGAAAGAGGAAGATAACGAGGCATCCCTGCAGCCAGAGGGGGGAACATCAAGTTGAACAGTTAGAACACATGCCTAATGTAGAAGGCTGAATAATGGCCCACCCCTCCAAAGACATTCACATCTCAGCCTCAGAACCTCTGAATATGTTTCTTGGTATAGCCAAAGAGACTTTGCAGATGTGATTATGTTAAGGATTATAAAATGTGGAGATTATCTTGGATTATCCAGAAGGGCCCACCGTAATCACAAGGATCTGTATAAGAGGGAGGCAAGAGAGTCAGAGTCAGAAGAAAGAGATATGACAGTAGCACCAGAGGTTAGAGTGATATGCTTTGAAGATAGAGGAAGGGGCCATGAACCAAGGAATGTATGTGGCCTTCGGAAGCTAGTAAAGGCGAGGAAGTGGATTCTCCCCTTGCAGCCTCCAGAAGGAACCTGACACCTTGGTTTTAACCCAGTGAAATGTATTTTGATCTTCTGACCTCCAGAAGTGTAAGATAATACATTCATGTTGTGTGATGGTCACTTTGTGCTTATTTGTTACACGAGCAATTGAGAACTAATATGCCTAGTGAGATGGAACTGCTTAGTTTAAAAATGAGATCTAAAATCTAAGTGCTGGGTGCACACGCACACACACAACTTCTCGGAGCATAAAATATGATTTTCAACTAAAAACCTCCACAGGTAAATGAAAGATTACTGAGACCCAATTAGTGACCCTGAAGATGACATGCAGGAAATACCTCAAAAACATGGAGAAGAAGGATTTTTTAAATGTAATTTTTGAGGGGAAAAGAGACACAGTGAACAAAACCAGGAGACCTGTTGGACAAATAATAGCTGCTCCAGATGGAGACAAGCATGAACAGATGGGGAAGAAGTCTTAATTGAATACTAGAAGAAAATCTTCCTGAGCTGAGGAAAATACATCCATCAGCTGATTGAAAGGCTCGCTGAGTTCTATCTGGATTGATGAGAAAGTCACACGTGAGGGCGCATCCTGGTAAAATGCATGATCTCAGAGAATAAAGAGAAAATCTTCCAGGCTTCCAAACAGAAGAGCTTAAAAGGATGGAGTTGTATCTTACAGGGTGCAGTTTATGCTTTGGGTTAGAAACCTATATATGGTATTTTCTCTCTCATCACTGGAATATAGGAGTCCAGGAATTAAGGGATAGAAATAGGAGTGAGTCCTCTCACCATTACGCCTAGTAACCTGCTTGCAGAATTTTTACTTCCCTCCGCACAACTCTGAGCTCTGTAGATTTGGAGGTCTTGCTTCCTAAGAGAGGAATGCTTCTACCAGAAGACACAGTATAGTTCCATTAAATTGAAAGTTGGGATTGCTACCAGCCATTTTGAGTCTTCCTTCCACTAAACCAAGATGAGAAGAATGGGGTTACTCTACTGCCCTAGGTAATTGATCTTGATTACAAGGTGAAATTTGTTTGTTGCTACACAGTGGAGCTGGAGGGAACCATATCTGAAACCCAGAAGATATTCTGGGATGTCCGCTAGTACTTCCATGTCCCATTGTGAAAATGAATGGAAAGCTGCAGCATTTCAAAAGGCAGAACCACTAAGGATTCAGAGACTTCAGAAATGAAGATTTAGGACACCTTATCAAGTAAAGAATCCTAACCAGTTGAGAAGAAAGGCTATGTAGAATGAAAAGTGGAAGAAGGAATTGTAAATGTCAACCGCAGCCTCATGACCAGTCACAGAAACGAAGACTGAATCAACTGTGAATATTTTCTTCCTTGCTTGCTCTTTAATGTGTGTGTTTGTGTATATTAACCATTTTTTCCTTCTCCCTCCCCCTTCCTGTTATTATTTTATGTAACCTTTGTTGGAGGTTAACTTTCCAATTTCATATTTAAGTAACAGAATATTCAGGCAGGACTGTAATTAGATTTGAGAAGTTGTTAGTTGACCAGAGATGAATACAGCCCTTTGGGACTTCATGTCTTCTCATTCTGGGGAAAGACTGAGAATGTCTTTTTTGCATGAAATATAGTTGCGTCATGTTAAATGGAAACATAGAGTTATTTTCTTGCTGCATGAAGGTCAAATGTATGTGTAACGGTGACTGTGAATGCTAAGAAGCCAAAGAGAAGGACTATGCCACAGAAAGTAATGCCTCCCAGCTCTAAACCCACTCTTCTATACTCAGCTTTGTGATGGGGACCTGACACTCCAAACCATATTGCAGCTGGGTCAGCTGGTGCCATGTTAGACTCTGCCAGTAGGGGACACTGGGGGAACAAGAGAAGACCAAGGGAGGAAAAAAAGGGCTGGCTACTTTTCATCTGCTGCTTATTTGATTCCCATCAGCTTGCTTTTCCTGTGCGAGTCACCTAGCAGGTCTTCCTACAACAGCACCTGAGCCCAGTCTGAAGTCTGTCCAACACCTGCAGAACCACCCTCTTCATGCTCTTCACACACAATCCAAGGACACAAGCACCAGCCAGCCTGGGCTCCCTCCTAGGAAGTCTGGTTTCCAACTCCGTGGGGCTCCTCCTCCAAACTGAGCAATACCTGCTCTAGCCTGACAGGACCTCCTCATTAGATGTCTGAGTTTCTCCTCTATGAGGCCCCTCCTCCCAGTCACTAAATTTTAATAATTCCAACATCTTCCCTTTGTTTCCCCAACCCTAGGAGTGGTAGCTGCATCATGAAGTTACTTCCTCCGTATCTTAAAAGGATCTCTTTACCCTTTCAGTTACCTAGTTAATGCCTTTATACCTAGTTCATGATTCTTTCTTTTCAATTCTCTCGGCTCAAATAACATGTAGTTTTTATTCCTTGAGTAGATCCAACTTACGTACTATTCATTCAATGTCTTTAATGATTATAGGACTATTCATGTTTTCTACATCTTCTTTAGTTATTACTGGTAAGACATATTTTTCTAGGAATTTGTCCAGTATAAAATTTCAGATTATTGATATAAATTTGTTCATAATATCCCATTATTATTTTATGGATGTCTGCAGCCTCTGGAGTTGTATTCTCCTCTTCCATTCTTGTTATTATATTATGTGCACCTTCCCTCTTTCTCTTATCAGTCTCAGCAGAAGTTTATCAAGTTCATTAGTATTGTATTTTAGTTTTATTTTAAATTTTTATTTTAATTCCAGTTAACATACAGTGTTATATTAGTTTCAGGTGTACAATATAGTGATTCAACATTTCTATACCTCATCAGGTGCTCATCACAAGTGCACTCCTTAATTCCCATTACCTGTTTCCCCCATCTCCAACCCCTCCCCTCTGTAACCATCAGTTTTTTCTCTATAATTAAGAGTTAATTCAATTTTTATTTTTATTTTTTTAAGACTCTATTTATTTATCTGACAGAGAGAGAGACAGCAAGAGAGGGAACAGAAACAGGGGAAGTAGGAGAGGGAGAAGCAGGCTTCCCGATGAGCAGGTAGCAAGACCCTGGGATCATGACCTGAGCCGAAGGCAGACGCCTAACTATCTGAGCCACCCAGGTGACCCTTAATTAGTATTTTTAAAGACTTAATTATTATCGTTGTAGATCTCTTCTACTGTATGTTTGTTCTCTCTTTCATTAATTTCTACCCTTTATTATTTCCTTCCTTCTCTTTCTTTGGGTTTGTTTTGCTGCATTTTTTTTTTACAAACTTCTTGAAATGAGCAAATCATTAATTTCAGTTTCTTATTTTCCAATGTATGAAATAAAGGGTATAAATTTTCTTCTATATACTATTTTAACTGCACATCACAAATTTTAATATGTGATATTTTCATATTATCTTTCAGTTCAATGTTATAATTTCATCTCTGACTTTCAGATTATGTGAAAGTAAGCATCTTAATTTCCAAATATGTTAATAATTTATTATCTTTTTGTTGTCTGTTTATAACTTAAGCAATATAACCACAAAAGGTGATCTGTATACTTTTAATCGCTGATATTTGTTGAGACTTGCTTGCTGACATATGGTTCATTTTCACAAATGTTCCACAGAAGCTTGAAATGAATGTGTATTCTCAAATTCTTGTTCAAAAAATTATATAAATTAACATTCAATCATACTTGCTAACTACATTTCATAGCTTTTACATCCTTACAGGGTTTTTTCTGCTTGATCTGTCAATGATAGCGAGAAGTGTGCTAGTATCTTCCACAATGGTGATGGATTTGTCAAGTTCTTGTTCTGTCAATTTCTGCTTTACTCATTTTTAAGGCTATCTTATAAGATGCATGTAAATTTTGAATTGACTTGACTTCCTGGTAAATTGAATATTTTATCACTACTCTCTATTCTCAATAATGGCTCTTCTTTAATGAATATTTTATCTGATGTTAATATAATTAAAATAGTTTATTTTGACACATTTTTTCAGCTTTTTGTTTTTAAGCTTTCTACACCCTTTTAGATTGAAGACATCTCTTAGACAGCTGGAAGGGGGTAGGTGGTTAATCCATTTTGCAAATTTCTGTCTTGCCTTACATTGGGCTCCCTGCTCAGCAGGGAGCATGCTTCTCCCTCTTCCTCATGCTCATGCTCTCTCTCGCTATTTCTCTCTCTCAAATAGATAAATAAAATCTTTTTAAAAAAGGAAAGAAAAATTCTGTCTCTACCTGGTGAGTTTAGTCCACCTACTTCTGTGATTATTAGTAAATTTGGACTTATTTCTACAATCTTATTCTTTTTCCTCTTTGCATTTTCTTTTTGATGCTTCTTTGTTTTCTTTCCTGGCCTTTTTTTCCTTTTCTTTTCTTTTTTTAATGACTGAGCTTTTCTTTATTTTATTTTCTTATTCCTATTTTCTATTTCATGTATTCTCTGGAATTTATACACTCAATTTCCCTTTTAGGGATGATCTTTGAAATTATACCATGCATATATAACTTACAAAGTCTAAAATTAAGCAATATCTTATTCTACCCTCTCCTAAACAATTCAAGAAACATAGAACACTTTAACATCAATTTACCTCTCTAATTATAAGCTATTATTAGTCAGTATTATGAGTCCTAAACTTTATTATCCATTAAAGTGATGAAGTTTTAGAACATAAGTGAGGTTCAGTGGGGTGGAGTCCGGAGCTGACGACTAAGAAAGAATCCTTGAGACATCTTTGGTGCAAAATGGTGGTTTACTAAAGCGCAGGGACAGGACCCGTGGGCAGAAAGAGCTGCTGCACCAGGGTTGTAAGGGGTGGCTGATTATATACTATGAGGTTGGGAAAGGTAAGGAAAAGGGAGGTTTCAATGTTAAAGAAGACTCAGGATACTGGAGGCCTTGCCCTTGTCAAGTTAAGGTTGTTTACCCCTCTAGTAAGGCATTACCATTAAGATAGTTGGGAACTTCCTGGAAGAATGTCACACATGTCCCACCCAGGAGTGGAGGGTAGGGGGAGGTTGCAGGGTGTTGGCTTATGCTTTGTCTCCAGCCAGCCTTCTGTTCCCTCATCAAAAGAACCAACTTTCAGCTTTGTAGATTTTTTTTTTTATCACCTGTTTCTTTTTCTTTTTTCTGTTATCTTTATTATTATCTTCCTTCTGCATACTTGGGCTTAATTTGCTCTTATTTGTTTAAATTGTTACAGTGAAAGCTTAGATTATTGATTTTAAACTGTCTTCTTATTCCTTTTCCAATATCAGCATTTAAGTTTTCTTTTATAAGCTTTATAGCTATAAGGTATAAGTTTTCCTCTAAGCAATGCTTTGGTTGCATCCCACAAATATTGATAAATATTGATAAAAACTAAAAGGAAAATAGAAAAACTATACAGTTAGAGACTTTAATATTTCATTCTCAGTAATTGATAGAAACAGTAGACAGAAAAAATCAGTAAAGATACAGTAGATTTGAACAACACTATCAACCAATGCAATCTAATTGACACTTATAAAACACTACATCCACAAACTACAATACACATTTTTTCAAGTGCACATGGAACATTAACCAGGTTAGCTGTATGCTGGGGCACAAATCACATCTCAATAAATGTAAAAGGATTGGAATCATATAGAGTATGTACTCTGACTAAAATGGAATTAAATTAGAAATCAATAACAAAACGAAACCTAGAAAATCTCCAAATTTGGAAATTAAGCAACACACTTCTAAATAATTCTTAGGTCAAAGAGGAGGTCACAAACAAATTAGAAAATATTTTGAACTGGAAGTCATCCAAAGCTCAGGGAATTTCTCCTGATCAGTGGAAAACCCACCCATATCTTGACTGAGTGCCCACCTCTGGGAAAGAAGCTGCCATAGGTACCCATTCACTGTGAAGGAACCATTATTTTCTTTCTTTTTAAAAAAATTTTTTAAAGATTAATTTTTTTTTTAATGAGAGAGAGAGAGAGGACAAGCAGGGAGAGGCACAGAGGGAGAGACAATCTCCAGCAGACTCTGCACTAAGCTGGGAGCCCTACACGCGGCTTGATCTCATGACCCTGAGATCATGACCTGAACCAAAACCAAGAGTTGGATGCTTAACAGACTGCTCCACCTGGATGCCCCACCATTATTTTCTGTAATTTGGTTCATTGTGACTTCCTGACACACACTGCCCTTTGCTAGGCCAGCTTTTAAAATATGTTTTTAATTCTATTTAGGTTTTTATTGTTGTTACTAATGGAATGAAAGTCTTTTTTGTTTTTGTTCTTCATAAACAGATGTGAAATGCCCCATTGTATTTTTTTTTAAGATTTATTTATTTATTTGAGAGCGAGAGAGAGCGAGAGGGAGCATGAGCAGGAAGGAGAGAGAGAAGCAGTTTCCCTGCAAGCAAGGATCCCGATTCAGGGCTCGATCCCAGGACCCTAAGATCATGACCTGAGCCAAAGGCAGACACTTAACTGACTGAGCCACCAAGGCACCCCAACTTCCATTGTATTTTTTGAATCTGTGGATTCATCTCTTTTTCATCAGTTCTGAAAATTTTACCTCTATTATCGTCTCAAATTGTGCCTCTCCTTTGAACTCTCTATTCTTTCCTTTGAGACTCTGAACAGACCTTTCTATTTTATTTCCATCTCTCAACTCCTCTTCCATGTTTTTTAAATTCTCTATGCTTTATTGTGGGAAATTTCTTCAGAGACACGTTTCAATACACTAATTCTCTCTTCAGTTGTATCTAATATGCCACTTAATCCAGTCAGTGAATATTTGATTCCAATATAGTTTTTATTTATTTTTTCCAATCAACTTGTCCATTACTTATAGTCTCTTGATGCTCATTCATTTGTGTGTATGTGTGTGTATCCTTTATTTCTTTAAATGTGTTACAATAGTTTTATATAGAATCCTAACCTGAGATTATATATCAATTCCAATATCTGCAGTCCTTAGTGGTCTACATGCTTTTATGTTTGCTATTTTCCTGACTCTAACTCATACTGCCTCAACTTCTTGTATGCTTAGAAATCACTGATTGTGAGTTCTTTGATAACTGTAATCTGTGGAAATCCCATAGGTCCAAACTGAAGCTTTTACTCTGGGCAATTGAATTGTACTTTAAATCCTATTTGTGGTTGCCAGAGGCTCCAAGCAGCAACAATGACAAGAGATAGCTTCAAAGCCAATGTAAAAAGAAACAGATGACCTACAGAGGAATAATGATGCCTGATTTCTTCACAGCAAACCAGAAGTGTTGAGCTACCTACAAAATCATGAAAAAAAATTTGTATTTCCAGTGAAACAATCCTTCAATAATGGGAGCAAAACAAGGACACTTTCAGACAAAAACTGAGTTTACCACCAACACACTCTCATTATAGAACTTTTTAAAAATGCTTATTGCAATATCCGTAATTAGTCTAAAATATTTCATCATAGACAAATTGTCCAAGCCTAAAGGAGTGGTCATTTGGTATTGTATTAGGAGACACATTTCAGGGACAAGGACCCACTTCTGCTATCCATATCTAGATCAATATGCCAGGCTTGTTAATTAATAAATTGAATAGCAGGAATTAGTTTTCACTGACAAAATTAACAAATTGCTAAATAGCATGACGACTGTTAGTAAAAGGCTCTCATGGTTAAATTAAAGGTATTCAAGTTATGTTAACTTATTTGAGTGACACTCCTTATCCTTGTATAAATAAGATATAGAAATTTAGCAAGTCCTGTAAGCTGCACACTTAGGGATGCTGCCTGAGAATTGAGCCCTAAAATGCCCTGTAGCCAGGCAATGATGAGGAGAATTACGATTTGCCTGATACCAACCGTAAAAGTAGTACAACCCTGTCTCTGCGGTGGTGTCACATCTACCTTTAGTGCACATTCTATGCAAGATGATGGCTAGAGCACCTGAAAGGACAGATTTGGGGCTGCATTAGCATATAGAACTGCTTTGTACCTACTTGCTAATTACTGTTTGTTTATTAAACATCTATTTTTATATGTGGCAGAATTTGGATGGGAGAAGCAAGTAGCACATCCTCATTCACCTCAAACTCTTAACAGTTACCAATATCTACTAAAACAAAGCTAGAAGCTGGCTTGACCACATTGGCTTGGTCAGTTCACATTATCTGACACAAAAAGCAATGGCAAAGACCTTTTGTAGGATCCAAACATGCATGCTGGCAAGGCAGTGTGTTGTTGTGCTCCTATTGTATAAACCAAAAAGAAGGAAATGGTGGGGTGGTGGGGGGATTATTTAGAAACAAATCCATGGCATTGAAACCAAACCATTTTGAAAAGTTGGGGAAACTGTGGGAAGCAGCAAGCCAGTCTCTGGATATTTTGGTTGAGTTTGGAGATTGTGTGAAGGAGAATGGAGAGTTTGGTGTAAAGGACAGTGAAAATGCGATAAAGAGACAACGAGGTGAAGGATGTTAAGGAGAGAGTATGAGGAGAAGGATGAAGTAGGAGCTAAAGAGTAAAATCTTAGAAGAAAACACAGGTGTATATTTTCATGACTTAGGATTAAGCAATAGTTTTTTAAAATATGACATCAAAAGCACAAACAACCAAAAAAATAGACTAAATTGAGCTTCATCCAAATTTAAAACTTTTGTATTTCAAAGGACACTATCATGAAAGTGAAGAGACAACCCACAGAATGGGAGAAATCTTGCAAATCATATATCTAAAGGTATTGTCTCTCAGCTCTAAACCCACCAT
Source organism: Neomonachus schauinslandi (assembly GCF_002201575.2). Lineage (NCBI taxonomy): Eukaryota > Metazoa > Chordata > Mammalia > Carnivora > Phocidae > Neomonachus > Neomonachus schauinslandi. The sequence goes on from NC_058407.1 coordinate 9,816,769, forward strand.
TCTATATTTCACTTTGTACGGTATCCAAATATGTAAAGAGCTCTTACAACTCAACAACAAAAAGACAACACAATTTTTAAAATGAGCAAAGGACTTGAAAAGACATTTTTCCAAAGAAGATAAGATTTTACGATGAAGATACGCTTAGAAGGTAAGTGTCGTCTTACACAAATGAAAAAAAAAAGAAGATATACAAATGGTCAATAAGCCCATGAAAAGATGTCCAACATAATTAGTTATTAGGAAAGTGCAAACCAAATAACAATAAGATACCACTTTAAACCCACTGAGAAGTCAATAATCAAAGACAGACAATAGCAAGTGTTGGTGAGGATGTGGAGAAATTGAAATTATTGTACATTGCTGGTGGGAATGTAAAGTGGTTCAGCTGCTGCAGAAAATAGTTTTTCAGTTCCTCAAAAAGTTAAACATAGAATTACCCTATGACCCAGCAATTCCATGCCAAGGTATATACCCAAAAGAATTGGAAATAGGTATGCAAATAAATACATGTGCACTCATTTCAAGCAGCACTGTTCAAATAGCCAAAAGGTGGAAACAACCCAAATGCTGCTCAATGGATGAAAGGATAGACAAATTGTAGTATACGATGGAATATTATTTAGCCATAAAAAGGAATGAAATACTGACGCATGCTACAACATGGATAAACCTGGAAACGTTATCCTAAGAGAAAGAAGCCAGACACAAAAAGTCACAAATTGTCTGATTACGTTTATATGAAATATCAAGAACAGGTAAGCCCATAGAGACAGAAAGCAGATCAGCGGTTGTAGGGGTTGGGGTGAGGGGAATGAGGAGTAACTTCTTAATGGGTGTGGGGTCTCCTTTTGGGGTGATAAAATGTTTTGGAACCAGATAGAGGTGGGGGTTGCCCAACATTGTGAAAGCACTAAATTGCCACTGAATTGTTCACTTTAAATGGTTAATTTTACGTTGTGTGCATTTCACAACAATAAAAAATAAGGTGAGTATTTTTGTCATGTTTGATAGAAACAAAATCTAAGTTTGAAAATAAAAGAACGAGGGGTGCCTGGGTGGCTCAGTTGATTAAGCGACTGCCTTCGACTCAGGTCGTGATCCTGGAGTCCCGGGATCGAGTCCCGCATCGGGCTCCCTGCTCGGCGGGGAGTCTGCTTCTCCCTCTGACCCTCCCCACTCTCATGCTCTCTCTATCTCATTCTCTCTCTCAAATGAATAAATAAGATCTTAAAAAAAAAAAGAAAAGAAAAGAATGAAAAATACATAATGGGAAAATACTAAACCAAAGAAAGCAGGTGTACAAATATATAGATTTTTTTAATCCTTTACCGAGTTAAGAGTTTCTTTGTATTCTTGGTTTACTTAGTATTTTTTTAAATCATAAATGGAGGTTGAATTTTATCAAACACTTTTTCTACATCTATTGAGATGATCATGTGGTTTTTCTCCTTTTGTCGGTTAATGTGATGAATTACATTACATGATTTTCTGATGCATTCCTGGGTCCAGTCCAAACTTGACCTACATTTCCTTTATTTACAACAGCCTTTGGTTGGGATACCAAGAGTATGCCAACTTCCTAAAAAATGAATTAGGGAGTATGGGTATTTTTTCTCCTCTCTGGAAGAGTTCGTGTTAGATTGAAATTATTCAATCCTTAAATATTTGGTGAAACTCCCTGGTTTAAGGGAAAAAAAAGTCTCATTCTTTGGTATGGAGATTTTTGATCACCAATTCAATTTTTGAAATGGTTCCAACATTGTTCTCATTTTAAATATTTTCTAGAGCCAAATTTCATTACTTGTAAACGTGGATAAAGTGTGCTTTAAAATTTCAAATTATTGGCCAAAGGTTGCTCATAATATCCTCTTACTATATTTTTAATTTATTCTTTGTCTGAAGTCATGTTTTCTTTCAATTCCTTTCAATAGTTTATGGGTTCGATCTTTTGTTTCCTAATGAGATCTGCTGGACCCACGGCAGTTTTATTAGTGTTTTCTAAGAACCAGGATTTGGCTTCATTATTCACATCTAGTTTATGTTTTTTTCTATGTCACCTATTTCTGCTCTTATCTTTTACATTTCCTTTTTCCTACTTTCTTTGGGTTTATTCAGCTGTCCTCTTGCCAACTTCGTAGGTCGAACGTTTGGCTTGTCGGGTTCTCAGCCTTTCTACCTCGTCTAAGCCTTTGCACATTCTGATATGTGAAATTTTTATTATTGTTCACTTCTGGTATATTCTAAAGTCCATTCTTTTTTTAAAAAAGATTTTATTTATTTATTTGACAGAGAGAGCGCACGTGTGCACACACAAACAAGGGGAGCAGCAGGTAGAGGGAGAGGGAGAAGCCGATTCTCCGCTGAGCAGGGAGCCTGATGCGGGGCTTGATCCCAGGACTCTGGGATCATGACCTGAGCTGAAAGGAGATGCTTAACTGACTGAGCCACCTAGGTGCCCCCCATTCTTTCTTTTTTATCCAGGAATTATTTCAAGAGAGGCTTTTGGGTTTTTTTTAATTTCTATATATCTTGTGATTAACTTCTTGAGTTATGTGGTGGTCAAAAAATGTTATTTGTTCAATCCAACTTTTTTGACAGTAACCAAAGATTGCATTTTGGTAAGATAAATGATCAATTTTCATCCATGTCCCAGGTGTGCTTGAAGAGAATGTAATGTCTCCAGTTACTTGGTGAAATGTTCTAGGCATCCCCATTATGTGATGCTTGTAATTCTGTAGCTCCTGTCTTCTCTATCCTCAGACTTTTTGTTTGCTTGTTTGTTAGGGTTGTTTGCTCCAGTTAGTTACTGGGTGAGGGGTGTTAGATGTGGGAAAAGCAGGAGACAGAAGGATGAGTTAAACTCACAAGGAACCCATCAGACACGTCCGTCTGGAAGGCCGAACGTTCTGCAAAACAATAGCTTAGTCCCTTCAACTCATGTTAGGAAAATAGGGACTGTTCTAAATTTAAAAAGATTTAGGAATGTAAGCAGGTTGGGCCCTGGATCCTAATTTAGAAAAACCACAGCTCTAGAGGACATTTGGGGGACAATTGACTTGGGGCTAACTCCTGGGTCCCTCCTGTCTAGGTCCAAGGGCATCCAAGTGTCCTGCCTTTCTGGATGGCACTTTGGTTGTGCCAGAGGAAGGCTGACATCATCGTCAAACTATTACAATGATAATAGACACTTCTGTTGCTATGATAACAAGTCAGTCCCAGGCACCGAGAAGAGTATCTGGTAAATGGCAGACACTTGAAAATATTATTTTGAGTGATTTACCAGTGGACTTCAGAAACAGACTGTGTGGTAGGTCTTGCTTTCTCTAAAGACTCTGACGATGGGGTACCCTCTCCCCCGTGCCCCCTCCTTGGTTTCACAAAACCCAGAGCAGGTTTATCATTACCCTTGTAGCTCTCTCAGTAATCTGTTTATGGGCCTGCCTCCTCTACTGTGCCCTCAAGAGCAGAGACTGTCTAATTTCCCTGGGTCTCCCCAGCACCTAGCCTGGCTGGTGGAGCAAACAAAATTAGTAGGCCACGGAATCCGGCCTCTGTCTTGGCACAGCCCCCACAGGCTCCATATTTGCAAAATTCTGGGCCCAACTCCCTTACCTCCTTCATCTCTCTTCAGATAGAATATTCTGGCCCATCAAAGTGAAAAACATTATGTACAAGCCCAGCCCTGACAGATCGGAAGGAGGGCAGATGGCAGAAGATTTCTGTGGCCAAGCGATGACTGTATCTGTCCAAATGGGGAAATTTCGGGGTTTGGAAATTCCCCAGCTAAGGACAGGCAAAGGCTCCTCCCTGGCCAGCTCTCCCAGCCGGCAGCCGGTGAGGACAGCTTCATGTTGGTGTGTGAGGCTGGGCCACACCCTCAGGAGGCCCCAGCAGAATGAAACCACTGTTCAGAGAAGTTGGGGAGCCCCTGGGTTTGCAGAGAAATGAGAATCTGCAGCTGGACTCGATGGGACAAGATCAGCTGTATACCCTCCACTAATCTTTTTAAGACCTTTCTCGAAACTCAGGCCACTAGACACAGTCTAAGAAGATAATTGGGCAAATGCAAGAAGATGTGTGCATAAGGGTCTTTGTCACAGCTTGTTTGTAATTAAAAAAAAAATGGAAATAACATCCAGTTCCATCAATTTGGATGGCATAGATAAATAATGATCATCTGCACAATGGACTACTGTGTAGGCACTAAGGGATAATGATAGATCAGTATTCATTGATATGGAAAGAGATACATGATAGATACATACATACATACATAGAGACTAAGACATACCTGTATATATATGTGTGAAGAGGATGTCCAGAAGGCCAAGCTGTACCAAACTTCACCAAACTGGACCAAAGATTATCACTGGGTAGTGGAATTTAGGATGATTTTTATCTTCTCATTTACACTTTATGTTCTATTTAATTTTTTACTGTGAGCATACGTCATTTTACTGTGAGCATATTTTTCCTTATCAGGAAAAATAAAGTCATTCACATTTTGGAATACATAAAATGCACTGTTGGCATTTTTGAAATGTTTAAAAAGAATATTTTCTCAATATACACATATATCAAATCATTACGCGGCACGCCTACAACCAACATGATGTTGTGTGTCAACTATATGTCAATAAAAGAAAGAGTTGGTCCACATGCATGATATTCTATTCTAAAAGTGGTAAAACTTTAGTGCACTGTTTGCTCTGTTTCCTCACCCCTCCGTGTAGGTTCTACTAAAACCTGGAATTTAAGACGGAATTTAAGCCTGAGATTTGTTTCTGTTTTAATGATGCTGCTTCCATGTTGGAAATTCTGAACAACCGAAGCACACTGAAATAGTTAGGGCCAGGTGCCGGAGTCAGACCACCTGGGTTTGATCTGGATTGGGTCGTGCTCTATCTAGTTCTGTGATCCTAGCTGGGTCGTGTAATCTTACTTTGACTCATATTTAAATCTGGGGTGATCATAATACCTACATCATAAGATTAAGGATCATTGTGAAGGTTCAGTGGGTTGGTACAGTTACAGAAAACACTTAGAACAATGCCTGGCTTAAAGCAAACACTCCATAACGGTTTTCATTTTATTTTTTATTAAAATTCACAGTCACATCATCAATTATGTGGACTTACTGTGCATTTTATTGGTTTACTCTTAAATTGCACATCTCCCGTTTTGGATCCCATTCTCTTTTTTCTGGAGTAGATCCTGAAAAACTTTTTCCGGAAGTATTGACTAGGAGTTAGCTTTGCATGTCTTTGTATGCACAAAATTGTCATTATTTTGCTACCATCCTAAACAAAATTCTTCATGAGTCCAGGTGGGTTAGAAATTATATTCACCGGGACACCTGGCTGGCTCAGTTGGTGGAGCATGAGACTCTTGATCTCGGGGTTGTAAGTTCAAGCCCCATGTTGGGTGTAGGGATTACTTAAAAAATTTAAAAAAAAATTTTTTTACTTAAAATTTAAAAAGAAAGAAATTATATTCACCTAGAAGTGTGTTAATGTTGTTCCTCTGTTTGACATTTCATGTTATAGAGGACGCTGGATTTTAGGCATCCAGAAAGTCCTGAGATTGACAGCTATTATGACTATTATGACTGCCCACATGACCCTGGACAAATGACCTAATCTCACTGTGCTTCAGTTCCTTTATCTGTAAAATGGGAAAAATAACAGCACCTACTTTGCGAGTTGTTACAATTGAATAAATTAATGAATGAATGGATGAAAAGCACGTAGAACGATCCTGGGCACATAGCAGGCCTTCAATAAACATTAGCTAGCTATGTCATAAAGTTCAAAGGTCTTTAGACATTTAAACATCTTAAGAGGCAAAGAAATACAAAATCCAATCAATGATTTGGAAACGAAGTTTGCAGATTTCCATCAACAGAGGGAAGAATTAGGTGATGATAGGACTCAGTTCCAAGGATATGCACCAAAGCAGTCATAAGAGCTCTGAGATGACCCCACACAGTAGGTCTTGAGATAAGCATCTACACATAGTCCTTCCATCAGGGTCATGGACGAGGACCCAGCATATAGATCTCGGGTCATTATGCAACATCAAACAGCTGAGTAAGTAGCCTCAAAAATTGCTCAAATGACCTGATGATTTCCCCAGTGAGTAAGTACTTTTTTTTTTTAAAGATTTTTTTAATTTATTTATTTGAGACAGAGAGAATGAGAGAGACAGCACATGAGAGGGGGGAGGGTCAGAGGGAGAAGCAGGCTCCCTGCCGAGCTGGGAGCCCGATGCGGGACTCGATGCAGGGACTCGATCCAGGGACTCCAGGATCATGACCTGAGCCGAAGGCAGTCGCTTAACCAACTGAGCCACCCAGGCACCCCGTGAGTAAGTACTTTTTACTCCCCAGGAAGACTTACAGAAATGTAAAAAGAACAAATACCGAAGTGTTAATATTTGTATGTTAACATGGTTTTGCTATTATAGCCTTATAATGTTAGTGTGAACTTGGGTTATTAGAATAACAGATTACCTTGTGATTCCAATTTAAAATACATAATTGAGGGGCGCCTGGGTGGCTCAGTCGTTAAGCGTCTGCCTTCGGCTCAGGTCATGATCCCAGGGTCCTGGGATCGAGCCCCGCATCGGGCTCCCTGCTCAGAGGGGAGCCTGCTTCTCCCCCTCCCACTCCCCCTGCTTGTGTTCCCTCTCTCGCTGTGTCTCTCTCTGTCAAATAAATAAAATCTTTAAAAAATAAAAAAATAAAAAATAAAATAAAATACATAATTGAGGGGCTCCTGGCTGGCTCAGTCAGAGGAGTGTGCAACTGTTGATCTCAAGGTCGTGAGTTTGAGCCCCACAGTGGGGATAGAGATTACTAAAAAATAAATAAATAAATAGGGGCACCTGGCTCAGGTCATGATCTCAGGGTCCTGGGATCCAGCCCCATGTTGGGCTTCCCGCTCAGCAGGGAATCTGTTCGTCTCCTTCTGCTCCACCCCCTCGGCCCCTCCAACCCCCTCACACACGTGCGTGCATGCTCTCTCTCTAATAAAATAAATAAAATCTTTAAAAATAAATAAATAAATAAATAAAACATATAATTGAATGATTGATCTGAACTTAAGATTTTACTCTTTCATACATTATACTGGGACAGCTCATCAAACTTCAAAGACACCGTATCTATAATCTAAATGTGTTAAACTTATAAAAATCACTTAAGTTACTTGACAAAATTTGTCAGCTAATTATACTTAGGAAGTTGAGAAAATATACTATATGTGATGGATAATGCAATAGGAAAAATTTACAGGAGTTTATGTTTGTAAATGAGACCAGAATTGATCCAAAGCCTCCTGAGAAGTGATTGCTAAAATTTGCTAGACCTATAATTAAAACAATAAATTATTTAAGCTGCAATTAAGAGCTTAAGGACGAACTAGGATTTTTCTCTTTATGTATAACTGTAACAAATTGAATAGTAATTTTTAAAACCTAAGCAAACCCCTAAACAATCTTCTCTGCACATAAAAATTACTTTTTAAAATACTTTTTTGGGGTGCCTGGGTGGCTCAGTAGGTTAAGCATCTGCCTTTGGCTCAGGTCATGATCCCAGGGTCCTGGGATCAAGCCCCACATCGGGCTCCCTGATCGGCGGGGAGTCTGCTTCTCCCTCTCCCTCTGCCCCTCTTCCCAACTCACACGTGCCCCCACGTGCTCTCTCTCTCTCAAATAAATGAATAAAATCTTTAATAAAATAAAATACTTTTTTAATTGAAATATAGTTGACACACAATGTGACATAAGTTTCAGGTTACAACACAGCAATTTGACGACTCTATACGTTCTGCCATGCTCACCACAAAAACATGTTACCCACAAAAACTACTTTTAAGGGCATCAAAAAATATTCACATTAATGTTTATATGTGTGTATGGGTTTGAGATTATTTGGGACAGTCTTTTTTTTTTTTGAGGGATAAGACAGTTTAATTTAGAAATAAGCTTTGGACAGCCTCCCAATCGGAGGGGAGCCTAAGGGCCCACCCGTGGAGAGTAAAGCCCTCATGGAGGGTAAGGCCCCCAGGTAGGGAGGGAACAGCCCAGGAGCTGCTTCCAACAGTACCAAGAAGCAAGAATATGCTCAGGGGGGCACCGGGGTGGCTCAGTCTTTAAGCGTCTGCCTTTGGCTCAGGTCATGATCCCAGGGTCCCGGGATCGAGCCCCGCGTCGGGCTCTCTGCTCCGCGGGAAGCCTGCTTCTCCCTCTCCCACTCCCCCTACTTGCGTTCCCTCTCTCGCTGTGTCTCTCTCTGTCAAATAAATAAAATCTTTAAAAAAAAAAAAAATATGCTCAGGGGCCATGCTAATCTTCTCTGTATCGTTCCAATGTTAGTGTATGTGCTGCGGAAGTGAGCTGGAAACAGTCTTGTCACCTCTCATTTCTGTCTGTGTGGGGCCAAGAATAGGACAAATTCCCAGCAGGCCCCTGGGCTGACCTCCCAGCCCTCTTCAATTCACACAGGAACTGGGCACCGGTCACGACTCTTCGGGCAGTATGCACCCATCACCAGCCACGGGTCACACAGAACCTGGAAGACAGAAGTGTCCCCAGCCCTTATGGGACTAAGGGTGTGGCTCACAGTGTTCCCCAGAGGGATGGCCCATCTTGTTGTGAGAAGCAGCAGTGTGCAGACGTGTCCCAGAGTCGGGGGCTGGGGTTGTGCCAAGGATCCTGCTCCCTCCATGGCTCAGAACATGAAGATCAGGGGCGCCTGGGCGGCTCAGTGAATTAAGCGTCTGTCTTCAGCTCAGGTCATGATCCCAGGGTCCTGGGATCCAGCACTGGGCTCCCTGCTCAGCAGGGAGTCTGCTTCTCCCTCTCCCTCTGCTGCTCCCCCTGCCTGTGCTTTCTTGAATGCTCTCTCTGTCAAATAAATAAAATCTTTTTAAAAAATAAAATAAAATAACTACATAATCAGGCTGACATAACTCTTTTGTCCTCAGGCTGTGGCCTGCCTGTTCACCTGAGAACACCACACCACTGGAAAACCCCTCTGGGCAATGTCTGGGAGGCCCACGTGTGTCCCCAAACCCTGGGGACCCACTCCCCTCTCACGGGATCTGGGCTGCTTGGCTGGCACGGCACTCTCTGGCACGTTCTCAGCTGTCCATGCATTTTGGAGGCAGAACTCAACGAATCCATTAGAAGAATTCTAATTAACCCCTAGAAGTTTATGTTTTCAGACAGTCCCAGAACTGCCATGTCACAGTAAGATTTTGATCTTCATTATCACTCATCCTAAGGACTCCCTCAGGACCCCAGGGAAGGAGACAAAGGTGATGTGACACTAGAGAGGCTCACGTCCAGGCTGGTCCTCACTGTGAGCAGAAGCAGGGGACTGAGGCCAGGATCTGGGAGAGCAGGCGGTCAGCAGCCCCACTTCTCTGGCCCCCGTGCTGGCCCACTGCACCCGCCCGGGCAGGGACCACACTGCTTGACAGAGCTGGCAGAATAGAACCAAAAGAAGCACCAGCCCCTTGCCTCACCCCCTCTCAGATGCAGCCTCCTGGCATCCACCTGTCCCATTGCCCCAACCTCTCCTTGCCTCGAAAAAGAATCTGGGAAATTAACACCCCCCCCTTCCCCAACAACTGAGAAGTATTTGAAAAAGTTTCCCAGCATAACAGGAAGAGCAGGAAGAGGACAAGTTTGCACAGAGCTGGCTGCAGTCTGCTGGGAGATAAAAGAGAAGGCTCTTCTCATCTGTTTTGCATTCTCTAGAAGAGGGAGGGGTCATCAGGGCCCCCGGGGCTCACATGAGCCAGAATCATTCCTGATTTTATTTGTAATTGCTTAGGAGTCAGTTCCCCCCAACCGTGGCCTTGGCCCTCCCCCGCAACAGTTCTGTGACCTTGCTGGGAGCCACCAGCCTCCACAAGCCAGATTGCTATCCAAGAGAGAAACAAATCATTGTATTTTGGGGTATCTTTGTACAGAAGCTTAACATTTGCCCAAACTAACTAGCATAACGGGGGAATGGCTTCCTCCCCCTTGTCCGCCTTTCTGTTGGAGGGTACCCAGGCTTGGAGATTCTAGAGATAGCTCTTTCCATGTTTATTTGTAGCCTCTGCCTCCCTGGATGTACGTCGAGGAGGCTGGGTGGTGGCAGATTTGAGAAGCGGCCACCACTTGGCACTCGGGACCTCACCAACAACCCAAGCAAGGCTTTGCCTCTGCGGCAAGCTCACTGTGATGGGTCCTTTTTCCTCTTGCAATGAGTTTTCTCCTGGAGCTTCCTTGCTGCACTCAGAACAAAGACCAAGCTCTCCTTCGTGGCTGTAAGGTCTGCGTGTGGGGTCCCTGCCTTCCTCGAAAACCTCAGCCTTCTAACCACTCCATTCCAGCCCCACTGTCTTCCTTCTCTCCCTCAGATATGCCAAATGTGTCCCTACCTCAGGGCCTTTGCACTTGCTGCTTCTTCTGTTTGGAAAGCACCTCTCCCAGATCTATGCAGCTGCCCCCTTTTCCTCAACAGGTCTTACTTAGATGTGGCTCCTCAAAAGGCCTGCCTTGACCACCCTAGCTGAGCACCCCACCCGCACACTCTGTTCCTCTCTACCCTGTGACCTGATTTAGTCTTTTTATGACACAACTCTGGCCTGATAAATCATCTCCTCGTCTTGTGTGCTTATTGTCTGTCTGGTACCCTCATAAGAATCTAGGCTTCTTGAGGGCAGGGGTCTGTCTGTCTTTTCTCTGCCACATTCCCAGCACCTAGGTGCTAGGCTCATGGTTGGTGCCCAGTAAGTATCAGCTGACTGACTACCCAGTGTCAGGAAGGTCCCTGCCCTCAGAGAGCTCAGGCTTTACCGGATTTGACGAGGGACCAAACAGAAGTCTCCTGTGTTCTTGGAACTCTGCAAATCCTCAAATGGGGGCAAACGAAGGCTGGCTAGTTCTACCTGGAAGGCCAGATATGGGTTCATATAGAAGGACTCCCCAGAACTGAGTTTTGAAAGATATGTAGGTGCTTCTCAGGTGAACCAAAGGTGCAAAGGTGTAAAAAAAAAAAAAAAACAGGGACTATTCAGGAAACAGTGGGCAGACCAAAGGAAGGGTTGTGCAGGATGGAGGGAAGGGAGCAGAGACCATCAGGAGGGGCCCCTCCATCAAGAGAAAGAACTTGGGTTTCCTTCTAGAGACAGCAACTGGCTACCGTGAGGGGTTTTTCCCTGTTGATATTTTGGCTCCTTCCTGTGTTGAAGAGTCTTAAACAGAGGGATGACTTGGTCAGAACTGCATTTCCAAAAGATCGCTCTGCCAAAATTGGAGTTCCCTGTGTCCCTTGCCCAATTATGACCGTATTCAGGCATATTTCCAAAAGACTCTACTGCCTCTTTCTAAAAATAGTTAGTTTTTCTTTGGGGGCACAGAAGTTTGCGGCACGATCTTTCAGAAAGAACTATACATGTTTCAATTCCTTGAGACTTACGTCGTCACCTGACTGCATGTCTTCAGCTTTTTTGGTCCAGTTTCGAAAGTCAAATTACATCACATGGCAGAGCTCATGAGGTAGTAGGAGGAAATAGAGGGTGTCTGATGGACTAGAACTTACACTTTGTTCAGCTCAGCTCTGCATCTCTCATGTTTGGATAGAAACCCAGCATCCGCAACAGTGAGGTGGAATAGTACTAGTATCTGGCCACTAAGATTGTTTTGAGGTTTAAGTCAGTTAATATCGTGTGTCAAGCACTTGGAAGAGTCCCTGACGGATGATGAGCACTATATAAAGTGTTTGGTGTTCTCTCTGACCAACACAGATTCGATTTCTAGAGTTGACAAAATAAACTGAGTTTCAGTGGAAGAAAAACATGTAAGTATATACACTGTGTGTGTGTGTCCATTGCCCTTTAGCTATGAGCCAGCCTGGGGCATATACATACTTCCACTCCCACTCTCACAGACCTACTATGTGCCCAACAGAGTTCCAGGTGACATACATGTGTTATCTCGTTATTCGCACAGTAAACCTACAAGACAGGAATGATTACCCCCATTTTACAGATGAAGAACACTGAGGCGCAGAGACGCTGACAACTAAAAGTTGCACAGTTCAAACTGCACCTGTTTGCACCTTCATCCCTCCCTGCACCTCAGTACCTAGAGGACAAAAATCCCATCCTTTCCACCCTTGCATTCCCAAAGCCCATCAATGGGGTACCCAGTGAGTGTTTGCTGGGTCTGTAGCCTGTATATGTTATGTAAACATTACTCTTGAAAAATTACTCTTGAAAGCCCTTTCAATGGTCCGCTTATGTATCCAAAACATATTTATTGAACACCTACTATGTGCAGGGCCCTGACCTAGCGCTGGAGATAAAGTGCCCCAGATGGGCAAAATCCCCGTCCCCGTGGAGTTTGGAGTCTAGCGAGGTACTAACTCTATGGTTAATATCACATCAGATAGTGTTAAAGGCCAGGGAGAAACAACAAGGTGACTAAGGGAATAGAGAGTGACAGGCACTACTTTAGATAAGGAGGTCAGAGCATACCTTTCTGCAGAAGTGAAATTTGAGCAGAGCTTGAAAGAAGTGAGGAAACAAGACATGTGCCCATCAGGAGAAAATGTGAGTGTTCCAGGCGGAGGGAAAAGCAAGTGTCAAGGCCCTGGGGTGGGAATAAGCTTGGAGTTTGTAGAGCCCGTAAAGTGATATATACATGGTATTGTAACTCAGCCCTTCACAGCGATATCTGCAGGCTACCTAGATCCCCGGGGGGGGGGGGGGTCCCCTTTGTCAAATCCTCACTCCCCCCCCCGCCCCAGAGACCTAGGTGCTATGTGCTTTTCCTTCCAACAACCAGCACCTGCGCCTCTCCTTCTGACCTCCCCAGGTTACTGAAGCCACTTTGCACACTGAGGTAGAAAGCAGGAAGTGCCTGGAAATTGACATCTGCCCTCCTGACACCTTCTCCCTGCAGCCTTTAGCCAGTGCCTGGAGGTGGGGGACAAGTATGGAGGAGTGACTTTCATTCCAGAGCTCCCCTGCAGGATCAGGCTGGGCCAGCCACTCCTGACAGCATCTGAGATGACCCCCTCTGTTCTCTGCTTGGCTTCTCTCCTTTACTGTCCTGTTTCACCCACTCCCTTAGCATCCTCATGGAAGCGCATCCTTGCTAAGTCACTTGACTACCTGAAAGAAACATATAATGGGTAGTATTGCAGAACATAGTAATGAACACATCTGTAGAATGTTTTCTGTTTTTAAATGATGGCAACAAATACATAGATTTGGCTGTGTTGAGTTAAATGCACATAAGATGATACCCCCACTGTATTGTATCCCCCAGTCCAGCCCTCCGGGACCCCCATGAAGGCCTATGGCCTGTGGCTCTGAGCTCAAAGCACTGCATTTTGGCATCGGGGAGGGGATGGTCCACTCTGGGAAGTGAACTTGGATCGATCTTCAGAGAGACAGGAGCTAAAGATATTTTTTTCCAATTCTAAGTTTCATCAAATGATGAAAACTGAGGAGAGGGTTGTAGGAACCCTCAATGTACAGCTGCCCCGTCAAAAGTCTGAGTAATCCAGACTCGCTATCAGTGCCTGAGTGGGGAGTCTTGCGGGATCTGCGCTAACTCCGGATGCTAAGGTGTCAATTGGACCGAAACATTGGACATCCAATTGGTGTCTAGAGAGCTGAAAATCCGGTTGTCAGTGTGAGGAGCAAACCCACACACTGGGTGTCAGAAGTGCTGTGAAAAGAGTATCAGATCAAGGACTCCCTTTGATGAACTCAAAGTCCGCTGGTTAGGGATCTTAATCACATCGCAAAAGCCCTTACCTTTTCACTTCACCTGATCAAGGGAGAAAAATCCAGCTCATTGCAAGTGCCATCCTCATTCAGGGGAGGGGGTTATGCAGGACCAGCACAGGGGCCGGGGGAGGGGGCACAGGGAGGCAGGAATCTCCAGGGCCTTGAATCCTGCCAAATCTGACTGACAGCATGCCGTGGAAAGCGAGTTGGGCTGGGCCTCAGGAGGCCTTGCAGTGTTCTTCACCTCCTCATATGGCTCTGGCAGCCCTGTAAGGAAGCCCGCACTGGACTGCTGAATCGTGGGAGGCCACGAGGAGAGCGAGGCCCAGCCAATACCCAGGACTAAGCCCCCCGACATGTGAGTCAACTCTGGCCATGTCTCTGATTGCAACCCCATGAAGGACCTGAAGCAAGACCAGGTAAAAACAAAACAAAACACACATAAAACTGCCCAGTGAGCCCAGGCAACCCACAGAATCATGAAAAATAGATTCTTGTGTATGAAGCCACCAAATGATGGTGTTTTATAGCACAGACTATAACTGAAATGCCCTCTCTCTGGGCAGCAACTCGCACAGTCCAGGAGATTAAACTTCTCCCTTTTGGTGTTGGACCAAATCTCAGAAGGACAGACTGTGGGAGAGGTACAGGGAACTTTCTCTCATAGAATAGAGATGATCTGTGAGGCACCCTCGGTGCCTCAGATGGTTGGGCGTCCGCCTTCTGCTCAGGTCATGATCCTGGGGTCCTGGGATCAAGCCCCACATTGGGCTCCCCGCTCAGTGGGGAGTCTGCTTCTCCCTCTCCCTCTGCCCCTGCCTGCCTTGCTCATGCTCTCTCCCTCTCTTTCTCTCTCAGGTAAATAAATAAAATCTTTTGAAAAAAAGAGATGATCTGTGAGAGGTGGAAGGATTCAAGGTGGAAGGGACTTCCTCTCATTAAAGCTCCGGCTGACCCCTCTACCTGGGCTGCCTTTCTCATTCTTCACTTGCAGGCAAATTCATCTTCAGCTTCCAAGGCCCCAGTCAAATGACCCCACCTCTGAGAAGCCCTCCCAGCCTCCTCTCCTCCAGGTAGTGGGCTGCTCCCTTATCTAGTATGATGGTTCATTTGATTTGTCAGCTTGCTGGGCTCTGAGATGCCCAGATAGCTGGTAAAGATTATTTCTGGTGTGTCCGTGAGAGTGTTTCCAGAAGAGATTAGCATTTGAATCCATAAACCATCCTTGCCAATGTGCCCTGTTATCTTGTATCCATTGTGGGCCTGAACAGAACAAAAAGGCAGAGGAATGGTGAATTCTTTATCTTCTCGAGCTGGGACATCTATCTTCTCCTGCCCTGGTTCTCTGCCTTTCCAATCAGGGCACTAACACCCGCCTCCTCATTCTTGGGCCCTATGCTACCAGCTTCCCTGGTTCTCCAGTTTGCAGACTTCTTGACCTTCATAACCACACGAGCCAATTCCTACAACAAATCTCCTCTTAATGTATTTCTGTATACACCCTAATGGTTCTGCTTCTCTGGAGAACTCTAATACATTTAGATTCCCAAAGCATCCTATACATACCTTTTGTGGTAGGCTGCATATGCCCCAGCCACCCAAGGATGTCCACATTCTAATCCCCAGAACCCATGAATATGATACCTTACATACGCTGTATAATATGTTACCCTAGGGTAAAAGGGACTTTGCGGATATGATTAAGGTAAGGATGTTGAGATGAGGAGATAATCCTCAATTATTCGGGTGAGCCCAATGTCATCACAAAGGTCCTTATTAGAAAGAAGCAGGAGGTAAGTCAGGGGAAAGCAAAAGTAAATATTGGAGTGATGCAGTGACGAGCCAAGGAATGTCAGCAGCTTCTAGAAGCTGGAAGAGGCAAGGAATGGATTCTCTTCTAGAGCCTCCAGAAGGAACCAGCCCTGGGGATATCTTGACTATAGCTCAGTGACGCTGATTTGGGATTTCTGACCTCCAGAACTTTAAGATAATAAGTCTGTGCTACTTAAAGCTATTAAGTGTGTGGTAATTTGTTACAGCAGCCATAGGAAATTACCACATGTTTATTCTAGCACTAGTCACACTATATGGCAGGTGCCTCTCTCACCTGAGAGTTCCTCAAGCCTGGGCCACCTTTGTTTAGGTGGCTTAACACAAAACCTTAAAAAGGGTCACAAAGGCTGCTGAGTGAACTAACACATGGATTTAATGTTTACCCATTTTATCTGACTGCTACCTCTCTCAGCCTGAACGCGCGCGCGCGCGCACACACACACACACACACACACACACACACAGCTCATCTGCCCATTCACCCTGATCATCCCCAGGAAGGCAGCTCTATTCTTAGACCAAAGCCCACTTTGGGCTGACCAGCAAATAGCTATTTTTCAAGAGCATGTTGATTTTAAGGAAGGTGAGGGGGATTTCTCCCAAGATAATAATTGGACAAATCTGCATAGATGCAGAGATGAGAAGCAGCAATTTTGATGCAGTCGATTTGAAACCACAAGAATTGGTATTACAGTACAGAAATGTAAAAATCCTCTTTTCTAATAAACAAGTGATGAAAGCAAGAGACGATCCTGATCCTCACCACATCCCCATTCCTCTCCACCTCCATCTCAGCCCCACCACAGCCACGAAAATGGTGGCAAAATTTCCAATTAATGACACCAAGAGACATTCACTTTTTTTCATTAAGGGAGAAAAGCAGAACCCAGACGGTGTGATTCATAAGATCCCATTTTGTTAAAAAGAAATAAAATATATATATATATGTATATACAATGTATACATACGCATACATATGTGTGTTTGTATAGACGGAGAACAGGCTGGAAGAGGATTCATGAAGATATTAACAATGATTTGATGGAGATTATGGACAGTCGGGTTTTGTTTTTTTTTTAATTTACAAAGAACAAGACCGTTGGGGTAATAAAGAATAAAGTTTAAATAATTCAAAGGAAAAGAAATGGAGCGTTTTGTGTAGCAGGGCTATTTTGTGTCCGTCCATTCCGGGACAGCCAGGTCTCCCAGTGTCTCCTCACACCCGAAGCTGGGGTCTGGTCTCCCTGTGAGCAATGGCGGAACCACTAAAGGAGCTGCACGCAGCCGAAGCTTGCCGAGGCCAGGGGGCCTGGGAATCAGAAAACATATAGACAAGGTCATGTGGGTGGTGTCTGCCAAATGACCCAAGGATGACCCACTCGGGCCTAATCTGGGGTGCCAGGAACCCATCTCACCCCACAGCCTCTCTGTCCCTCCTCTCGCCGCCGCATAGTCCTGGCTGCGATCTTCAACCCGCCTCCAGGGTGAAGGCAGGTGCCGCCCAAGACCCCAGCCCGCCAAAGAACAGATGCACAGGATCCTCCCGGCCTTCCTCCACCCCAATACACCGCCCCCACCCCTCTCCCTGAGGTGGAGTTTTTGTTTTAATTCATCTGAACTGGTTACAAAACCACACTCCCACGAATACATAAATAATGGATTGGGGAGGGGGAGGGCAATGTTTTAAAGAAATTCCCGCAGGGCCTGGCAAGGCAACAGCAAATGCATTTCTGCTGTATCATATTTAACTGTTTGCAAACTTCTGCTGGGAGGATGCGCAGCAGCTGCAGAGACTCCATCGTCTTTCCCCTGCTGGGGCCTAGGGAGACTTGCAAGGGGGAGGTGTTAAAAGGAGGGAGAGGTTGTCAGCTATCGGGGGCCGGGAAGATGGAAAAGGGAGTAAGAAAGTGTTTGTTAGACTGCACTGCGCCCGACCAGGCTTCCCGCAAGCCAAGCATCCACCCGGTTCCGGGCCCGGACTCCCGCCGCCAGGCGAGGCCCCTTTAAGAGCCAGCGCGCGCCCCCGCCCCGCGAGCGCTCACTTTCCCTAGCAACCGCCCCGGGGGAGGGGGTGGTCCTGGCAACGGCGCGCCGGCCCCGAGGGGTCACGTGACGGCCCGCAGCTGGAACACGAGCGCGCGCCCCGCCGCGCGCCCGCCCGCCGGGGCCTGTGCGCTGCGGCGCGTGCGCGAGCGGTGCAGCACCGGTCGCGGGAGCAGGGAGTATTATGGGCTGTGGGTGCCGCTGAGCAAGATGGAGCTGTCTGCAGTGGGCGAGCGGGTCTTCGCGGCCGAATCCATCATCAAACGGCGGATCCGAAAGGTGAGCCGCCTCCCGAGGCGGGACGTCTTGCCCCGGAGCCGGTGTCCGGGTCCGCGGCCCATCAGGGCGAAGCGGTCCCGCTAACACGGGCTCTCTCGCCCACCCCCGCGCCGCCGCCTCCTCGCGTCCCCGCATCCTCCCCACCCCCACTCTCCCCTTTTTTTCTTCTCTGTTTTTCAGGGACGCATCGAGTACCTGGTGAAATGGAAGGGGTGGGCCATCAAGTAAGTGCCGGTGGGGTCCAGGGGCGAGGGGGGAGGGGAGGCAGCGGACACCGGGGCCTTTTTTTCCCTTGGTGGTGTGGGGGGGGGGCAGTGTGCACGTTCGGTGCCTCGCATGTGCCTCTGCCTGTTAGGTTTTCATTTTTATTTTGTGCATGTGTGACTTGGCAGGTACAGCACTTGGGAGCCCGAGGAGAACATCCTGGACTCGCGGCTCATTGCAGCCTTCGAGCAGAAGTGAGTTTGGGGAGCTGGCAGGGGCGGCGGTGCCAAGGCTCGGCTGGGGCGCCGCGCGGGGAAGCGGGGGAAGCGGGAGAGCCGGGGAGGGCAGCGCGGAGTGGGGCCCTGGAAGGGGCTCTTTTTAACCTTTGGCGTTTCTCGGCCGCAGGGAGAGGGAGCGTGAGCTGTATGGGCCCAAGAAGAGGGGACCCAAACCCAAAACTTTCCTCCTGAAGGTAACCTGGCCCAGCCCCAGCAGCCCCGTCTCGGGCCCCTAGCCCTGGCGCAGCACGGGGCCTGCAAGGGAGGGACAGATCCTCGGCTGCCCAGGCAGGCGGACCTTTCCAGAGGGGCCCCAGCTGGGCAGGGGGTGGTTGTGAGCCCCCGACCGAGCCCCTGGCAGCCGGCCCTGGCCAGCTCCAGCTTCAGCAAGAGGGGCCTGGGAGTGGGGAGTGAGGGAGGAGGATAATCCTGGCTGACAAAACCAGGGTCTGGGCAGGCCAGCCGGGCTCCAGCATGGGGGTAGATGAGGCAGGTGGGGGCTGTCCACCTGAGGGGGTGGCAGGGAGGTTACTTCTGCACATCGGATGAGGCGAAACCCTCATCTCCCCCAGCCTTGAGCTCGTAGGGCTCTGCCTGGAATTAGAATCCATGTGGAGAGTAAATGTGGTTTCCCTCACCGCTGGGAACAGGAGAAGCATTTGGGGGCCACCTGCCTCCCCACCCCCAGCTTCCTTTTCTCTCTTAGGATTTGTTCTGCATGCCTCCCCTCCTCACTGGGGAATGCAACTTGAATTTGACCTTAGATCACTTCACTTTGAGTTTATCACCTGGGCCGGGCCTCTGGCTTCCCCCCACCCCTGGCTGTTTCTGGAGGTTCTAATGAGAATGGGGTGTGGGGGAGTGGAAGCATAAACACATTAGCCTTGGCAAGGGAGGGAGACCTAGCCCCAGAGGAAGCCATCTTAGAGGTTTTGGGGGGTTAATTTTTCTTAGTGAGAAAGAACAGAGTCGGAGAGGGAAGGTGAGATGATCCTAGGAGACAGGCAAGACTGCAGGCGGGCCTCCGTGGGACACCACCGTTGGCCCAATAGTGCTGAAGTTGCCTTGGACCCTTCCCACCCTGGCAGCCTGTGACTTGGTGGCAATTGGCACGGGAAGGCCAGGGAAGAGACTGTGCAGAATGCACAGCCTCAGCATCTCCGGTTTTTGCAAAAGGCTCAAAGCCAGGTGAGGGTGGGGTGGGCCGGGCCTCTCCAGCCCCACCCCCACCCCAAAGTCTTTCACTTAAAGCCGACGTGAAAGAACCGTTGGTTTCCAGAATTACGTATTTCCGTGACTCCTGTTCCCAACCGCCACACGTTAGGGGATCCATGGAGGAGCACCCTTAACCCTTGATGCTTCTTAGGAGGAGGGATGGGGCGGAGCAGCTGGAGGGTGGGTGGGCTGTGTGACAGCCTCTCAGCGCAGCTGGAGCACCCTCTAGCGGTCAAGTGAGTAATGACCGTGAGCTTGGATTCACGAAATGCCTTTTTTTCCCTCCTTGATGGCTCTAGCTTCTGAGCTGGCTCTAGCTTCTGAGCTGGCTCTGGCCCTAACACAGTGCTGAGCCCTCACGTGGATTATCTCCTTTAATCCTCTCAACAACCCTATGAAGGAGTATTCCCATTACCCAGATGAAAAAAATCAAGGCCCAGAGAGGGGAGGTGACTTAACGTGAGGTCCCACAACCCAGCTTCCTGGCTTCATTCTGGCTCCTTCTCTTCACCCTGTCCCTCAGAGAGTACATACATCCGGTTGAGGGGACAAGGTGGACACATCCAGGAAACGATGAAGGCTGCAGAGGTGGTGGGGCAGGGAGTGGAGAGGCAGCTGAGAGGACCTGAGCCTTACGAGAGTGATGTGGATGTTTGCCAGGGGTGGTGGAGACCAGCTGGGTCTGAGCCCATGGCTCTGAGTCACTGAGAGGTAGTGTACATAGTAAACCAATTATTCTCGGCCCTCACTTTCTGCCCGGAACTGTTCTGAAGGGAAACAGGAGCCCATGAGGTAGGTTGTGATTTAGCCCCATTTTACACCTAGAAAAACGGAGGCCAGGGAGGTTGTGGAACTGGTCCCTGGTCACAAAGAGTCAGCTGTAGAATCCAGGTGTTTGATCTTCTGTGCTCTTGTCTGTGGTACACGCCAGCCCCTCAGAGCCGTGCCTCTCACCGCGTCAGAGTACAGTAAACACGCTGGCTGTGGTTGGCTATTTAATTCACAGGCTGACCCGGGTCCCACCTTCACAGAATTCTCAGCCTGCGGAGGGGAGAGGAGGAGGAAGGGTAAACCAGACTTAAAAAAAAAAAAAATTATATATATTTAGAAGCTATAAAGTAAGAAATGTTTCTCATAAAAAGTTTGGAAACTGTGCGTTAGTAAAAGATTATTGGTCACCAGCGCCCTGTCCCTCACGCCCATGGAGAGAGAAATCTAGTCTCTCTCGAGTACTTGCTCTGTGCCAGACGCTGGGCTGAGCAGGTAGCATATATTATCTGATGGTATATATGGCCCACCGAGCCCGAGTTTTGTCCCGGGTCTGAGGTTTATACCCACTTTTGCCACGCCTCAGGGTCCATCACCCCTGGACTTGGGCAGAGCCATGACGACAGAGGTCTGGGAGCGCAGGCGACATGCTGATGGCATGAACACTAACACCCTGCGGGGGGAGTCAGAAAGAGTGGAGATTCCCCTAAGCTCCCTTGGGGATGAACCTGCCAAAGGCCCTGCTTGCCATGCCGAGGAAGGCTGGCTGGCTCCTGCCCTTGTCTGAGAAGGGATGTGAGGGAACGGGGCCCTGGCTCCGCTGGCCGGTGCCCAGGAGGAGTGGGCAGCCCTGGCATGGGGCACGCGGGGGTGCTGCCACCTAGTGCTCAAAGGGATTGTTGGCCACGCAGCCCCAGGAGACTCCCTGCCAGCGGGGCCGGGGGGCCACTTAGCGTTAAAAGTGTGTTTCCACCACCTTCTAAAGACCTCCTCCCTAATTCAGCAAATAAGTCCGCCGACACTGCTTCAGGGGTTTGTGGTCAGATATAATCTAGTTTTGTCTGAGGGGCACACAGGCCACCTCTCAGGGACTGGTTAAGCATCTAGGCTGGGGGGCAGGGGGGCGTGTGGAGAGACCCCAGACCACAGATCCCACTCTCGGGGAGCTCACAGACTGACCGTGGGAGTGTGCCCTCCCCCTTGGCCACCACTGTCTCATCTGGATTGAGGCAGACAGCGCCTGGCGAGTCTCCCCCACCAGGAGCGAGGATGTGTGTAGATGCCCGATCAACCATTGCTTTTAGTCCCTTGACCACCGCATCCTCTCACCGCTGGGCTCTCTGCCTCCCCCGCTGGTCTTAGCGGCGCCCCTGAGGCAGGCCACCAGAGCCTCTGTAGCTGCCTCAAGCATCTTGGCTCGGAAAGGACCAGGGCTCCCTCCTACTAAGGCTTCATCCTCCAGGATAGGCCTGTGCCCCTAAGCTGTGCTCCGCTAGGCCCTATCCGTCCTTTATTACATTGAATCACCCAACATCCTCACTGCCCGTCTCGTCTTTCCCAGGGAGGGCAGCCCCTGGCGGGGAGGCTGTGTGTGTTTGGAGTCGTAGCTCCAAGCAGTTGGCTTGTGACTCTAGTACTTTGTTAGTGAAGGAAGGACTGGCCATGGAGGACGGTTTATATGGCCTTGTGAGTCCCCTGCCCTGAACACCGGGGGGTTTTCCGATGTCACACCTGGGAGCGCAGCTGAGCCCAGGAGCCTGGGACAGGTTCCCTGGCTGCCCACAGGCCTGCTCAACTATCCTGCCCTCCCCCCACCCAGGCCATCCCAGCATGGATATGAAGTTGGTCCATCCCCACCAGACCCTTGTCTCACTGGGGTGGATTCCAACCTAGGCTTTAGGTGTTGGCTTTGGAATCTGTTGGCACTGATTTGCTCAGCCCCAGGCCTTGAGCCAGATCCTGGGCAGACATGAATCAGACCCAAGAGGGGAAGTCGAGGGGGCCGGGAGCGTACAGGAGGGGCTGAGAGGGCCAAGGGGCTGTCCCAGAGGTGCCGACCAGCCAGGGAGGCGAATCCAAGCTGGAGGTGCAGCCTGTTCAAAAGCAGAGAGCGCAGAGCCTTTGGGACTCTGCAAGTAGGTCAGTGGCGCTGGGGTGTGGGGTGGAGCAGGGAGGGGCCTCCCTCTTCCTTCTGTCACCAAGAATTGGTCCGTGGAGGAGTGCCAGGCTAGGCTGGGATCCTTCACGGAGCAGAGGTGGTCAGGGGCTTCTGAGCAAAGAGTCATTCCTTCCATGCAGTGTCCTCATTGCTGACGCTTCTCTGTGTCAGCCAGGGTAGCTGCCATCTGTCCCAGGGGCCCACGGCCATCAAAAGTAGTGGGTCTTAGAGTTCTGCTTGGGCGCTTCGCTTCACCTGTCTGAACCCATTTCCTTTTATCTCTAAGACGGGGTTGGGAGCACAGCGGATTCTCCGAGATGCTCTCAGGATGGTTTAATGAGACAGGACTTGTGGGTGGGTGGCGCAGGGGCATCCAGAGGAGGTCAGCAGGAAGCTGAGCCTCCGCTTACCCCCTCCCTCCACCCCTCAGGCGCGGGCCCAGGCTGAGGCCCTCCGCATCAGCGATGTGCACTTCTCTGTCAAGCCGAGCGCCAGCGCCTCTTCACCCAAGCTGCACTCCAGCGCGGCCGTGCACCGGCTCAAGAAGGACATCCGCCGCTGCCACCGCATGTCCCGCCGCCCCCTGCCCCGCCCTGACCCCCAGGGTGGCAGCCCTGGCCTGCGCCCCCCCATCTCACCTTTCTCCGAGACGGTGCGCATCATCAATCGCAAGGTAAAGCCTCGGGAGCCCAAGCGAAACCGCATCATCCTCAACCTGAAGGTGATCGACAAGGGCACGGGCGGAGGTGGCACCGGGCAGGGGGCCGGAGCCCTCGCTCGCCCCAAAGTCCCCTCGAGGAACCGCGTCATCGGCAAGAGCAAGAAGTTCAGTGAGAGCATCCTGCGCACCCAGATCCGCCACATGAAGTTCGGCACCTTCGCGCTGTACAATAAGCCCCCGCCCGGCCCTCTGCCTCCCCAGCCAGTGGGCAAGGCCGACGCTGCGGCCTCCCCGGGCCCCGGGCTGCTCCTGGCCGCCCCCACTGCCCCCTACGACGCCCGCAGCTCCAGCTCCTCCGGCTGTCCCTCACCAGCACCGCAGTCCTCCTCCGATCCTGATGACGCGCCCCCCAAGCTGCTCCCTGAGACCCTGAGCCCAGCTGTTCCCGACTGGCGTGAGCCCGAAGTGCTTGACCTGTCCATCCCTCCTGAGGCCGCGGCCGCCAGCAAGCGGGTGCCTCCCGACGTCCCTGCTGCCGTGGGCCCGGCGCTGCCCACAGCCCCCGAGCCTGCCAGCGCCACCTCCGAGCCTGAAGCTGGGGACTGGCGCCCTGAGATGTCACCCTGCTCCAACGTGGTGGTCACCGACGTCACCAGCAACCTTCTGACAGTCACTATCAAGGAATTCTGCAACCCTGAGGATTTCGAGAAGGTGGCTACTGGGGTAGCAGGTGCCACTGGGGGTGGTGGCAGCAGTGGGGTGAGCAAGTGAGGGGGCTCCACCAAGGAGGGGGGGCTTGGGGGGGCCCTCCTGCCCAAAGTCCCACTTTCGCTCCCGCACCCGCCCCTGCCCTCAGACACCTCTGCCTGTGCTTTGCTTGTTTCAGATGGCTCGGTGTTGCCCCCCGGGATGGGGCTGGGCAGTTGGAGCCCCCCGAGGCCCAGTGGGAGCAGCAGTCCTGGAACGGGTTAGGGCTGGGGTGGGGCGAGGGCACTTGGAAGTCTTCCCTCTTGCCCCTTGGCACCCTCCCTGCCCGTGTATGGTGGGGCCTGCTGGGTGGCTCCCCGGGAGCCCCCGAACCTTGGGTTCAGCTGCCTCCTCCGCATCCCACTCTGTCTCTCCCCAGCTTGCTTCCAGCTCTCGCACACAGCATCTGATTTCTCGGTGCTAACCCAGCAGCTGTGGGGCCCCTCAGGAGACCCCCTCCCAGCGGGCGCGCTGCCCCTTTCCTCCCCTACCCGGACGCCTGGGCAGGAGGGCCAGGGATGGCAAAGCCCAGTCAGAGGTGGAGGTGAGGCTGGCCGCGGCCCCTCCCTCCACGTCAGGGAGGGTGGCAGGAGCGGGGCCAGAGGCCTGGCTCTTCCCGCAAACTTCAGCACCTGACCCAAGCAGGTCCCCTTCGGCTCCACCCCGCCCCGGCTCCCTCCTCAACCCCATCTCAGAGGTGGGAGGGGCCGGCAGGGCCCTTCAGTTCTCGACCAAAGGTGCTACAAGAACCTGCTGTGGAAACTTCCAGCTGGCGTGCGCACCTGCCGCCCCACGGCGTGTTTGTGCCCGTACCCGAAATGCACGGGGCCCGGGCTTTCCAGGCGGCTCTGTTGAGGGTTCCTCAGAATGGGGTTGTCCAAGGCCCGACCTTCCCTTGCCCGGACCTGGCGCGGGTCCGAGGAGTCTGCTGTGGAGCCCCCAGCCTAGCAGTGCTGGGGTGCGCGCCCCCACGCCGTCCTGTCCCGCCCGGGCTGTCCGCTCAGCCAGCCAGGCCTTTGCTGCGGAGTCGGGCTGGCGGGGACTGAGGTGGAGACGGGAGGCCCCACCCGGCCTTGCCCTTCCTTCCTCCCC